>NC_059272.1:12781411-12906411 GCF_017591435.1 Portunus trituberculatus | reverse complement strand
AGAAACCGTCAGCTCCGGACCGCGGGCCGCCGGTGATAAACATAACACCGTCTGTTTGGTGACTTGCGCCTTCCCCCAGTACGTCACTTTCAGAAGGGGATAGTGGAGAAACCACGTGAGAAGACATCTTGACAGCGGAAGCAAAACACGGATCGCAGTGCGCATAACTATGATGAGTGTCGGTAGAGAAGTGGGGTGTGAAGATGGCTACCACAGGGAGGAATAGGGAAACAGCGCATCGACTTGCGCACAGGGGGTTGATTTTTAGTCACTGACAGACAGACACAAGGAGACAATGCGTTCATTCCCTATTGTAGAAGGAACAGGTTTTATGTGAAATAACTTTGTATACATAACTCGTGTCTTTCTTCCCCTTCCCAAATACACCATTTCCTCAGCCTCATGTCTAGCACTACAGTAAAAATTTCACGTTCTTCCTCTCATCTTTTTTCCTTAGCTTCATTTCTCAGTTCTCTCTTTTTCCCTTCTTTCTGGTTCATATCTCTCCTATCCAAATGTTATATTAGGTATTTCCAGCCAGCTTTCCAGGTTATGTTAATATCTCATTTTAACTTTTAATGGCCTTTCAGTTCCCTCACTATATTTTCCAAGTTTATGTATTTTTTTCTAGACTGTTCTTCATCTTGAACCAGTGAAATAATTAACTTAATCATCTCCCTTTCCTTCACAAATTTCACTGGGTTTTTCTTCTCTAGTAATCCATACCTATTAACCGTGTCTCATTAACGCTTCATTTCATCTAATCACCTGTACCACTATGTCCTTTTTTTATTATTATTATTTATTTGCCGCTTAACTACTACTACAAAGTTTACTTTTTCATCCTATTGTTCTTTTTTCCATACGTTCCTCCACTCTTCCAGCTTGCTTTCACTTATCATTCATTGTCCCCACATTAGTGTCTACCTTTTCCCTTGGCCCCCTCCAATGCCACTTCAAAATCCTTACACTTGCCCTTAAGGGCACTGTTTTTCCCTTTTTATTTCATCCAGTTTTCTTCATGTCGTTGTTTATTTTATCTGTATTCTCTAGTTTATCACATTTCTCTTTCAGTTCTCAATTTTCCATGAACAGCTGATCTTGCTTCTCCTGGTGATCATCTCCCTCAGACACACAATTTCTTTTTCTACTTCATCCTTTGCATACTGTTTTTTCCTCTTTACAGCTGGAAAATTCTCTTTCATAACTCCAACCTCCCAGCTGCCATAATCCTAATGGTGTCTCTATTGTTTGGCTCTCGTTTCTAGGTCTTGCTCTTCTGTTTACAATGCCAGCAGCACCATCTTCACTCTCATCCCATTTCATTACTTTTTTGGGGTTCAACACAGGCAATTAAATGAAATTAAGGAGACAGGATCACTAGCCTAGCCCCCATCTCCATCTGCAATACATAACCAGATCTGCTGTGCCTAGCAGTTAGCAGTACATTCAGTGCTGCAGATTGTATTGTACAGGTTTCAAGGGGAGCTCATAGTGTCCTGTTTCCTTATCTCCACTTAAGTTAATTTTTCTTTAAAGCTATGCACATTATGTGCTGCAACAACTTCATCTGTTAATGCATTCCACTTTTTCACTGTTGTAGGTGGAAAACTTTTTTTCAAATATCCTTTACACACTGCTGCTTCCTAATCTTCTTTGCATGTCCTCTTATCCTTCCAGCTTCTTCTGTCATCAGCACAGGTCTTGCTTGTCTATCTTTTCAATGCCATTTACTATTTAATACATCGTTATTAGGTCTCCTCGTTCTCTTCTATCTTGTAAGGTTGGCAGTCCCATTTCTTTCAGCCTTTCTTCACATGTTAGAACCTTCAGTTCCAGCACCATCTTTGTAGCTATCCTCTGGATCTGTTCTAATCTTCTTATATCCATTTTCAAGCTCAGTGATCACGCCATTGTTGCATATTCCAACTTTGGACGTATCATACATATTTTTTTTCATCATATTCTTATCCACGTATTGAAATATGTCAACATTTTATACATTGTTCCAAATATTTTACTTATGTTTTTTTGAGCTCAGAGTTTCTTGAACAACCACTCCCAGATCTTTTTCCTCTTTAGTCTTCATTATTTGTTCCTCTCCCATCAAATAGTTCCATACTGGTCTTCTCTTACTCTTTCCTAATTCCATTATGTGGCATTTCTTGGAATTGAATTCTAACTTCCACTTTTTACGCCACTCATAGTTTTTGTCTATATCTTTCTGCAGCAGCAGTTTCCTCAGGTCTTAATTACTCTTAACAATTTAGCAACATCAGCAAACAAATTAACATAACTGGATACTTCATACTGTATGTCGTCTATAGATACCTGGAACATAATGGCAACTAACACTGACCCCTGTGGCAATCCACTTGCTACTTTACTCCAGGATGAGTATGTATCTCTAATCAGTTCTGATCTCTCTATCCTTCAAGTAATCTCTTATCCAATCTAATATTTTTCCTCTAAGTCCTCCCAGGTTCTCCAACTTCCAAAGTAGTCTGCTGTGGGATTTCATCAAAAGCCTTTTTTATATCCAGGTACAGTGTCCACCCATCCATCTCTGCTTTCCAGTCCTTCTGCTACTCTTGAGTAGAAACTTAGTAAATTTGACACACATGATCTTCCTGTCCTAAAGCCAAATTGTCTGTTCAATATAACTTTTTTTCTTCCAGATATTTAACCAATTTTTCTGATAATTTCGCATATCTTCCCCACAACACTAGTAAGTAACATCGGTTTGTAATTTAATGGATCCGTTGACTTTCCTTCTTTGAATATTGGGATTGTGTTAGCTATCTTCCATTCCAGTTCCAGTGGAACTCTCCCTTTCTTTAATGAGCTGGTAACTATTTCCCAATTGGTTCTACATTCCTTCAGTGCCCAGCCTGACACACCATCTGGTCCCATTGCTTTTCTGATATCCAGTTTTTAGTAGTCTTCCAAATTCTTGTTTGTGCATTATGATTTCCTGCAAGCCTGTACACTGCAATGTCCTATTTGGTTCTGAAAAATCCTCTCCTTCAGTAAAAAAGAGTCTTAAAGCTCTCATTCATTACTTCACTCATTTCCTCTGCTGTTTGATATGTCTTCCCTCCTTAACTATTCTTTCTATTGTTTTCTTATTCTTCATCTTACCATTGATATACTTGTAGAACAGCTTAGGTTGATCTTCACTTTTTTGCACCACATCCTTCTCAATGTTTCTTTCTTAAATAATAATAATAATAATAATAATAATAATAATAATAATAATAATAATAATTAATGGTAAAGGGATACTTGATAGAACCCATGGTGTTGAATTCTGGACATAGTATAAAATCTACTAAAATGGCCAGTTGAAGAGTTATTGTTGCAACTTTCTAATGTAAATGCCAGAATGGGTCGTCAAAAGTTATGTTTAGTGAAGTCAGTGCTAGAAATTTGGCCCTTCAGGCATAAATCAAAAGTAGGAAGAGGTGCCCATGCATTCATGAGTATTTCAAGTAAGATTAATCAGAGAAGTGGATACCAAGTTCAAAATTACCTATGTTGTGTCCTTTCAAGTAATCATCTTCATAGCCCATCTGTTTGTCTATTACCAGGCCAGGAGCCAACAATCTCACACAGGGAAAAAAAATTACATTTGTTGTTGAGAGCAAATACTATAATGTAATAAAATCAAATAAATCAGATTGAATACTATTCTGCCTACTGAATTTTATTACTCTGGCATTGTTTTGAACTTTTCAATTACTGAAATATTCTCAAGTATTCACCATGTATCGCCTTGATACTTTGTCATTTGTCGAGAGATTTAAAGTTACATGTCACCATAATACCCAGGTTCTAAGGTGGTTACACCAAAGATGCACCTGGGTGGTAATATGGGTACCACTATGAATGAAATTGCCTGTGCCACTAATGGGTGGAAGCTTAACAGCACTTCCAATACTCTTCAAGTTACCTACAGGCAGTATAGGTCAGGACATAAAAAGGAAGAAAAAAAGAAGTTTAGTCAGCTAGATACTTATCTGGGTAATAATATTAAAAAAGGAAGGGTATTTTTATTTTCTTGGTAATCCATTCTCAACTGCTATATAATTTGCTGAATTCCACAACAAAAATAAACATAAAGTACAAAAATATAGATAAAATAGTCAGTTTCAGGAATAGCTACACCTTTTGAGGGGGAATTTTGGAAGGGAGAGAAAAGCCATTTTGAGGTATGGTGAAAAGGATGCAGAAGGCATGATTTATTGAGAACTGTCAGTGTGTGTGTGTGTGTGTGTGTGTGTGTGTGTGTGTGTGTGTGTGTGTGTGTGTGTGTGTGTGTGTGTGTGTGTGTGTAATTCACTGTTTGATCTGCTGCAGTCTCTGACGAGACAGCCAGACGTTACCCTACGGAACGAGCTCAGAGCTCATTATTTCCGATCTTGGGATAGGTCTGAGACCAGGCACACACCACACACTGGGACAACAAGGTCACAACTCCTCGATTTACATCCCGTACCTACTCACTGCTAGGTGAACAGGGGCTACGTGAGGAGACACACCCAAATATCTCCACCCGGCCGGGGAATCGAACCCCGGTCATCTGGCTTGTGAAGCCAGTGCTCTAACCACTGAGCTACCGGGCCGTGTGTGTGTGTGTGTGTGTGTGTGTGTGTGTGTGTGTGTGTGTGTGTGTGTGTGTGTGTGTGTGTAATTCTTCACCACGGTCGCCTGCTGGTCACCCAGCCAGTCTTCCCCATTACGGTGTGTGTGTATATCTAAAATAGATAACATAAATGTTATACCTGTTTCTAAGATCTCACCAAGGTTTAAAATATCTTCTGTGCCTCAGAAAATTTTCATGAACAATTCTCTTCATTTCATCTTTAAACCTTGCCATTTCCTCCTCTGCCACAATACTTTTGCCATTTTCAAAATTCCTTACCTCAGACAAAGGGCTAAATGTTAATCCCTGCATCCTGGAGAAAAGTGAGCCATAAGATTAAGAAAATACAACCTTAGAAAAAAAAAAAAAAAAAGGAAAGGAAAGGAAAGGAAAGGCAGAGATGAATGTAATTCATCTAAGTATGTCTCTTTATGTAGGTTGAAACCTTAAAAGTACTCCAGATAAGCTTGTCTCATTATGGGAATTAAAATATTTATACCTCTCTTAGCTGACTTTTGAAATCTGCAGTGGATATACTGGCAGTACTGGAGCTACACACAGTGCATGTAACCAATAACCAGACTATTCCAACCAAATGAAAATTACTAGTAGCTAGACTATTTCTGCTAAATAAAAATTAAACTCAGTCCCTCAAACAAATTGAAAAATTACGTGGAAACATTTCAGTCAGTCACACTTTTGCAAAGTCATCAGAATCTCACTACTCGGGACTGTGTCTGGAATGACTGTGTTTGTGGTTTTGGCCTTTGTAAAAGTAGAGAGTTACTACTTCCTCTTCCCACGCTTTGTGGTCGCCTCAGTCCTTGACTTCCTCTTTTTGCACTTGCTGTTACTGTTGTTGCTGCTGCTGCTGTTGCCACCTTTGTTCGGGACACTGCATATCTTGACTGCTTGGTTGGGCTACCAGCAGTTTTACCTCTTTGTTTTTTTGCTCTTCCTCTACCTCTCCCTCTCCAGTTGCCAAAATTTCTCTTTCGCTTGGTTCTGGAAACAGTAATGCAGAGATAAGATACCTAATTATTTGTGTGGTCCAGGGACAATACAAAGCAAAAGTATTAGTTATATTATTGTTTACAATAAGCAAGGCTCTTATTTTTCAAAAGAAGGCTAATAAATTCACTATTCATTCTAAGTAAGCGAACACTGAGTAACCTACTTCATGAGTGAAATTCAAATATATCTATAATTACTCTTACTGCTATCTACTATTGCTGGCAAAGTGACTGATATGTGCAAAATTTCTATATGCAAGTGTCCTAGTTAGTATATTAACATTTTTAATACTTCCCAAATAAATTATTTACCTGTTAGTTATGCAAAAGTTACATAAATCTTAAAAATTTATAAGATATTTTCTGAATTTTGAGTGATGTATTGCCATTAGTGGATGTACATCTGGGGCTGTGTTCTACAAAGTTATCATCAGGTCTCGCAGAATTCCTGACCGTCACTCCACTAACCATTTTAAGGCTCACAATTTGTCAACTTTAAATATATAGAAAGAAGTGGGTCCTTGACATAATTTTCTTTTATCTAAATTATTTTGACATCATATTACTGCATTTTGGAACAATTGCAGTGTATCCAAATAAAAGAAACATGATGAATAGAAGCCTACACCCGACAGCCTGACACATGCAGGCTGCTCGGGGCAAGGTTTGTTTGAGTTTGGGGAAAACTGATCATACCTCTGATGGACACTTAGATACCATAGTGTAGGACACTACGTGAAAACACAGAAAATTATCCACTCACAGTGCAGGTTAACTCCAGACAGAGGAGTGAGGTCTCATATATACATTTATGTTCACAAAACAACATATCTATTAGATTTTTACAAATCTTACCACCATAGCTTCAAAGTGGTATGTGGTGGTATCCAACACCCACCTTTAGAACGAAAATGAGGATAGAGAAAGTAGGAGAAAACAGAAAAGGCAATACTGTCAGTTGTCTCAGACAGCTGTGCTTCAGTGAGGAAAAGATGAGGTTTAGTAGAGGATAGGTGGTGTTCTACAGATTGAAAATTAGATCTAAGACTGTGAATGTTGCAAAAGTTAATGAGAAAAAAGTTGAGGGAGATGTCAAGACCTTTTGGGGTCGCCATCAAGAGAGCAATTCAACCCAGGAACATTTATGGTTCCTACCTGAGAAGGAACTCCAAGACTGGGTTGGGAGTCACCATTTTGAATTTTGAGTGAAGGGTGTGTGCATGTAGTAAGTGCTTGTAGTTTGATGTTAGAAGAGTTGTCTTTAGAGGGCAGGCTGTGAGTACTCCCTCGAATTGTGAGACACGAAGGGAAACATTCAGTGAGATCACAACTATCTTTGATGGGGAGTTCACAGCACTCTCTGAACTAATCCAGACCACAACTGGTCCAGAACAGGACTAGTGCTATTACACCTCGCTGGGAGCAAATTATCGTTTTGGTAGGTGTCTACTACCACCTCCTGACTATGTCACACGGTTAGAGCCTGTCATAAATGGATTTGTCTAAAATCCACCATTCTGTTACGCTATGACAGCTATTAGCTATGACTTTGTAGAATACAGCCCCTGAAGCTGACTGTTTGTTTTCCAATGAGTTGCATTTTGAAAAAGGACCGTGGTCTATGGCATTTCATGTCGCTATGTGCATTAAAACAAATATAAATTGAGTTACTTTTCTCTGGATTAGAGCAATTGAGAACACATAACATCACACAAATCGTATATCATCTGTCAAGATGTCCCGAGAGGACAGTAACCAAAGCAATAGATTTCTTACCCACGCATGAACCCTCCTCGTGCGCTTCCATTACTGAAGTGAGAAGTGCCTGGGCTGGGTGCACTGATGCCACTCATCCAGCTGGTGCTGTCATCCAGACCCAAGGATGAATCTTCTTCCATCATGTCTGCTTTAGCCTGATCAGTCAGTACCACTAAATAAAAAAAAAATTATAGAATAGGATAAATAGATAAGGACCACAAACCTATAATTTATAATGAGTTATGCTCCAAAGGTACCCACGAAATACAGGTAATCCCTGTTTAACGAAGGGGTTACCTTCCTAAAAAAAAACCTTCGTTAAGCGAAATTTCGTTAAGCGAACTGATTATAACAAGTTTAACCCCTGACTTGAACTTCCATTAATAAAGCAAGAGTGCATCATAGTACAGTGAAAGGCTTAATGAAAGTAAAAATTATGAAGTTAAACATTTAGGCTGTTTAATTTAAGTCATTATAATGTACACTAATGTATGTATGTACGTAACTCTATAATGTTGATGAAACAGTGAAATGGGAAAGACACTAACCGGCAACCTGTGGAATGTAAACAAAGGGCGCATCATTGTATCACATACAAAACTTATGCACCACATTTCCACAAGGCTTTCCATTTTATCCATTGTAGAGTCACGAGTTCAGGTGGTTCTTTTAACTTGCAAGGAAGATACAGTCTCATCAGCCTTCTTAATAGAGTCTGCTGACTTGAAAATAGTAGAGACAGTAGATGGAGTCAAGATGGTGGCGAGCAATGCTATTAGTTTTCTCGCTTCTCTCGTGTCTATGATAAATATCCAGCTTCACTTCGAGAGTAAGAGACTTCCTGGTCTTCTTAGCAACGCTAAGCGACATTGCAGGGAGTTTTGGAGATGATTATGAGTGTCGAAGGAGGCCTGGGGTGGACCGAAGCTGCCAAGAAGTTTGGGCTGCACAAGGTGTCTGTCCGCACAATTTACAAGGCGCTGGACAAAATCAGGCAAAGTGTGCATTAAGTTCAAGAGGGGTGTTGAGGAGCTTCTTTTGCCCTACAAGGAGACCTTACGCCATATGGAAGCATCTGCCAGTCAGAGGCCCATCACTTCATATTTCAAGCCCTCTCCAACCAGCAAATAAACTAAAGGTACTAATACTAAAATTAAATAAAATATGTGCTTGGTATTTCATTTATTTTTTTTTTTTCAGCCTTTTGGTGAAAAAATTTTTTTTGGGGGGAGGATCTGGGAACGTAACCCCCATTTTCCCATAGGGCCAATTATTCGCCGAACACGAATCTCGCCGTACACGACAAGCTCAGGAACGTAACTGTCGTGTTGGGCGAGGTATGACTATATATATATATATATATATATATATATATATATATATATATATATATATTTATATATATATATATATATATTTTTTTTTTTTTTTTTTTTTTTTTTTTTCTTTTTTAACCCATGTGGTATGTTGGAGACCAGCCCAGAACGCATCCCCCCTATTTCCATTATTTCCTATGGCAAAATGACGTCCACTTAACAAATTTCCGCTCTACGAACAGCTTTGACACCCCTTATCCTGTTCGTTAAGCGGAGTATTACTGTATATCTATCTATATCTATATATATATATATATATATATATATATATATATATATATATATATATATATATATATATACATATACAGTAAAGTCCCGGGTTACGTCGGTCTCGAGTTACGTCAAACTTGTAGTTACGTCAGTCCACTATAAGGCAATTTAAGATTTAAAAAATTGAAAATTTATAAATAGTAAAGCGGAATTAAAGGACCTCACATATGAAGAACGACTGAAGGAAATGGGACTGCCAACCTTATAAGATAGAAGAGAACGCAGGGACCTAATAACAATGTATAAGATAGTAAATGATATTGAAACGATAGACAAAGAAGACCTGGTGCTGTTAACGGAAGAAGAAGGAAGGACAAAAGGGCATGAAAAGGAGACCAGGATGAGGCAGTGTGTGAAGGATATTGGAAAACACAGTTTTCCACACAGAACTGTGGAAAAATGGAATGCATTGCATAATGGAATTGTCACAGCACATAGTGTGCATAACATTAAAGAAAAACTAGAAAAATGGAGATATGGAGACAGGACACTATGAGCCTTGCTCGAACACTGTACAATACAACTAGGTAAATACACACACTCAGCCTTCAATTTAACAGATTGAAAGGGGGAAAAATGGTTCATTGCTTGAAAATATTTACAAATGATAAATACTAGCACACAATAAAATTACCATTTTGTAACACCAATTAGTACAGTATAAGTACTATACAGTAATATAATTAGTTGAACAACTGAAATAACGGTTAAATTCACTCATTTACGTTTTTCCTGTTTGGGAGGCATCTTAGCAGAAAACAAACACCAGAATCTAAACAACAGCGGACAGAGGGTGTACATACGCCTGTTCCTTGAGAGACAAGTGCAGACTGAGATGTAGGTGGCTGGACCAGTGTTAACATGGTGCGTTGACATGGTGATTGCACCACGTTACACATGTTACCATAAGCCTCTACATTTGCTCCCTTCAAGCTTAGAACAATTATTTTTCTTTAATGATTTTATGATATACAGTAATACCTTGAGATACAATCGGCCAAACATACGATTTTTTTTATATACGATGAAAAATTTCATATACAGGCAACCCCCTCTTAATGAAGGTTCACACAATGAAATTTTGCTACAATGAAGGCTTCCTTTACTACTATCTGCCCGTTTAATGAACACCAAACTCACTTTAACGAAATTTTATCCAGGTAATTTTTTCCAAGTTTGAAAGCCCCGCCATATCACGCAAGCTGACAGGCTTTTGAATACACCAATGCCTTTTGTGGACAAAACGTGCACCACTCACTCCCCTAGTTCAAAACAATAACAGTGTCAGCAGCAGCTTGTCTTCCCTCACTCTATATGCCACCAAAAACGCCCTGCAATGTCGCCTAGCGTTGCTAAGAAGACCAGGAAGTCTCTTACTCTCAAAGTCAAGCTGGATATTATTCACAGACACGAGAGGCGAGAAAACTAATAGCATTGCTTCCCACCATGCCTTAACTCCATCTACTGTCTACCATTTTCAAGTCAGCAGACTCTATTAAGAAAGCTGGTGAGATCATATCTTCCTTCCAAGCTAAAAGAACCACCTGAACTCTTGACTCTGCAATGGATAAAATGGAAATGTGGTACATAAGTTTTGTATGCGGCAGAATGATGCGCCCTTTGTTTACATTCCACAGGTTGCCAGCTAGCGTATTTCCTGCTCCACTCTCCCTCCCTTCATAAATTTAAGATCATCAACATTATAAAGTTACTTATATACATATATTAGTGTACATTATAATGACTTGGTCTTAAATTAAACTGTGTATCGTTGTTCATCCTTTGTGCATGTATGTGTCTGTGCTCCTCGGCAGTGTGTATTTTTCTTAAGTTTTGTGAACTCAAGTAAAAGTTTGGCGAGAAACACACAAAATAACTTGTATTCACATACTGATTAAACTTAAAAATTCAATAAATGAGTGAGTACAAATTTCTGCCCACAAGCAACTCTTCCTCTTTGCAATGCAAAAAACCAGAAGTCTCTAGATGTCACGGTTACCAAAATATCACAGGTTGAATGAGGTAGTATCATCGGTTTACGTGGCCTTGTGTCCAATCGGGTTCAGCGGCCTTGGCTAGAGCGATAGAAAACAGGCCTCTTGTATCCCCTCTCCCTCTCTCTCTCTCTCTCTCTCTCTCTCTCTCTCTCTCTCTCTCTCCTGTCGCCTGTTCTGATACCACTCTCATTCAAAAGTTGTCTCCGCACAACATGACGAGAGACCCAAGATATAGAAGTCAGGCACGCGGGAGAAGTGGCAGAATTGGACACAGTGAAATCACTGTCGCTCCCAGCATCCATCGTTGGTGACACATTGACGTAGAGCATATGTTTACTCCTGATGCGTGTTGCGAGCTCACAAGCAAAGAAAACGTGAAGAAGATAGCCAAAATACAGCTGTAAAAAGCCTAAACGTCTATCAACATACCCCAAGTCTTGCGTGACGAACGTCTATTGATGTGTCCCGAGTTTTGTGGGTTAAGTTGTTATCTTGGGCAATACAGTTAATTTATATCATGCATACAATAAACATTGTATCTATCTCATATTAAATCTATATTTGGTTGGTATTTATAGCATGTTAATTTTTTGGAGGGGTAAATCCATATCATAAGAATGAATTAATTTTATTTCCATTAATTTCTATGGGAAAAATTGATTTGATATACAATTTTTTTTATATACAATGATCACCACGGAACAAATTAAATTCATATGTCGAAGTACCACTGTACATAGTAGTATATATAATATTATTTTCTAATCTATTTCAATAGGATTTTTACTCATTTAAGATATTTATTGTTATTTGAGGGTTTTGACATTTTTAAAGTCAGTATCACACCAGGCAAATCTAACCAGTGTTGCAAAATATTGCTGGGTAGTTTTCCATCAAAATTTTGTGGTCTGTTAAGATCCAAAATCCATTAACTCTTAAAGTACGGGGACTTGATTTACTTTCTGTCTGTTACAGTGGGGAAAAATCACACCTGTCAAAAATGCTAATAGATTTTTTTTCCTTATAAAAGTATATTTCTTTGTGTTATTCTGAGTACAACGATGTAGTTTTCAACATGTTATGACCTCTGAGTGCAAAGTTATTGCATATCAAAAAATTCTCCCCGAACCCCTGGCAGAACCCCCCCAGCTCCGATAACACTGCGCGAGTGCTCTGTCTGTCTGTCTGTCTGTCTGTCTGTCTGTCTGTCCTTTCGGGCATTTGAATTTGATGTAAAAGTAGGAACTTTTGCATTTTCATGTCATGAAAATGCGAGCTCAGATGTATGAAATGATGTGCAAAACAGGAAAAGGAAAAAAAAACATATTACAAGTATTTTATAATAATTGGAATCTGGCAACTCTTATTAGCGACGGGATTCACGTGACTTGGCCGACAAGCACAGTCCTGTAGAGGCAACCATGGGTGACACACACCAGCACATTGTTCGAAGGGAGCACGTGAGGTTTATGAACATTGCTGTGAGGTTTGTTCTGTCTCCCAGATTGCGATCAAAATCACTACTGGAGTCTTCACTTTCTTCTGTCTCAATAAAAAAATCACTGTCTTCATTTTCATCATTGTCCTAAATGTTATTACAGAGTAACACTGACATAACATCACTCGGAGTACCGTTTCCTCCCTCCTGGTCATGGGAGTTGCCAGATATTGCCTCGAAATATGAAAAGATGACCTATTGTGAGGGATCATACGTCTCAAGGCTCGAGGAGGCGAGCGAGAAAAGTTGCCAGATACCTCCACTTGCCCCAGGACCAATAGTGAGGGGAAGAGATTCAAACATTTAGTGTGAAAAAATCATGATTCCCGGAACGATCCCCGCCTCTCCGCATGCAACGTTACAATCATCCCAAAACGATCACCATACGTTAAGGGTTAAATAATCAATCATGGGGGCATACGCTGCAGGGGGTGTTGCCTCACCTACCATATGGCGTCACTCCAGGCGGTCATGCCTTGCGAGTCTCCATGCAGGCTCCCTTTCCATGCTAAGTAACTCCCAGCAAGAGACACTGACTTGCTGCAACTATGAGTTCTGTGGACATCCCCTAGGCCTCCTCCATGCTGGGTTATTCCTTTTGAAGACAACCCGATATGCAGAATCGGCTTCCGGATAGCGTGCCACATGCCCCTATAGTTGCAGTTGGCATTAATGGGCCATGCTGGTAATTGGCCTCAAATCAGTCTCATGGAGCAATCGCTTATTTGGCACAAAGTCATACCAGTGGTACCCCACAATCCTGCGAAGGTATCGAATACCAAAGACATCAATTCGCCTCTTCAGATCGGTATTCAGCGATAGGGGTCAGTTAAATCAAGAGCCAAGTGTATATACATTTAGTACATATTTTTGATATCCAGGTTCCCTATTTAATTAGGGCTAGGATGGTGCCTCCTGATAAAGGGATTGGTTTTGACATTTGGGAAATGTCACCCAAAGTGGATGCTCTTTCTACACTCAGACTGTGGACAGGATTCGAACCCATACACTTGAGGGGCCACGAAAGCATTTTTTTCCTATGTTATGGCCTATAGTGCCTATAGGTCTACTTGAGGAGTCCATATGGGAAGCACTGTTCAGCTTCCACCCATTAGTGGTGTAGGCAATTTTATTTATAGTGGTACCCATATTAGGGCCCATATCACCACCCAAGCACATCTTTGGTGTAAGGCAATAATAACACCACCTAGAACCTGGGTACCATGATGACATGTAGGTAACTTTAAACCACTCGAGAAATTACAAAGTTTCAAGGGAGCATGTGGTCCCACTGTACCACAGTGGTCATGTAGATATTACCTTATATGTAATAGATAAATAAAACATTCATAGTTACCAAGTTTTTGATCAGCATATCGCTTAGTAACATCCAAGAGTGCTTCTCCATATTTCTCATAGTTGGCTCTTGTCACATGAGGTATTTTCATCATCTCTTCTTCACTCTCAGGTAGTTCCATAGACATGCATCTGAAAAAGATACATAATTATTAGAAACAGAAATGGAATTAATAGTGTATGTGTACATTTAATGTCTGTCTGTTACAAATACAAAAGTGGTTTACCTGAGAGCAGTCATGTTAATAACGTTGGTGTAGTTGATGCCCTTAGCTGCAGCAATGCCCTTTACTACACTGAGTAAATCTTTGTAGCAGCTCTTTTCTATTTCCTTAATTTCACTATCATCACTGGTCTTTGAGCTTGAGTCAGCAACAACCTGATTAGTTCTTGTGTGCGCAATCATGTCGACATGAAACTGTTTGGAATAAATAGGTTATGAAACTGCACTGAAACCAAAATCACCCAGCATGGCTCCCAAGTTTTACAGGTAATTAGGTAATGGCACAATTTCCTTATGAGGTCAAATTTCACAAAAGCATTAGCACTAATTAAAAGGGAGGGTATTGGGTGCTGTTCGAGTTCTATGTTCTTCTTTCTTCACTTCATAATTTGATTTTCATAAATAGTATGACTGAAATATGTGTAAATAGAAGTTTCTGCTGTGGTCATTCTCTCAAGGGTCATCAAAGAAAAGAGGCAAAATAAACCAAACTAGAATACATAACAATTTTCATGATCAAGTAGATTCTAAACAGTAATAAACTGAGATACAAAATATAATTTAGATATGGATTTCATGGTTGGAAAGCATTTGATCCGGAGGTGAAAATTGATGGTTATACACTTTCTCCTAAGGATAGGGAAAACAGAAGAAGGGAAGGAGTGGCTTTGTACGTTAAGGACACATTGCAATATGTATACACAGTAGAATTAAGACAGATAGCAAAACATAGTCTCTATGGGTGGACATTAAGGATGGGTTATAAACATTAGTAATGGGTTTAGTGTACAGGCCACCTAATGTTTCAAACCAAATAAACACTTCACTGTGGGAGGAAATAACTAGAGAAACCAGGTACAGTGAGGTGTGTGTGGTAGGGGATTTCAATTATAGGAATGTTGATTGGAGCTTGATGGTGGGTAACAGGGAAGCAGAAGAATTTCTTAGGGTCATTCAGGATAATCTTTTAAAGCAAATGATTTTAGATCCCCCACAAAGGGAAATAATATTCTAGATTTGATTCTGACAAACAGGGAGGAGGCAGTTAAGCAGATGGAGGTTGGTGGCCAGCTTGGTAACAGTGACCACAATGAAATATGATATAAATTGAAATAGCATGAAGCTTTTAGATACAAGAGCACTAGGAAGGTATCCGACTTCAAGAAGATTAATTTCAGTGGCTTAAGGGGGTATTTACAAGGAGTCGACTGGAAAGAGACAGGCAGGAGAAAGAAGGGAGGATCAGAGAGGTAACGTGAGGTGTGAAGCCAGAGAAGGGGAGAGTGAAAAGGGTCTAGTAGTGGGATCTGGATCGGGTCAGGCTGAGAGGAATGGAATGAGTTTGGTAGGACCAGGGCATGTGAAGGTTGGTGAGGTGTATAGCTACTTTCTTGATAAATTACATAGGGGTCAAATAGCTAACATTCTATATAAAACAATAAAACCACATAGCAACAACCCTAAGTGGATGACAGATTAAAACAATGCATAAGACAGAAGAGGAATATATATATGAGACTAAAGGCACGAGATGAGGTTTTAAGCCCACTATACAATGAATTAGTAAGAACAGTTAAGAGGTTAACAATGAAAGCTAAAAGAGAATATGAATTGAGGGTACCCAGCCAAGCAAAGACAGATCCCAAGGAATTTTTCAGTTATGTAAGACAAAAATCAGAGAGGAAATAGGTCCTTTAAAGACAGCTAATGGGGAGATGGTTAGTTCTGGGGAAGAGGTTAGTAAAAGTATGAATGAATATTTTTTAACCGTCTTCACCCAAGAGAACACACAAGATATCCCAGATAGTGAATAGATTTTTAGGGCACATGATAGTGAAAAGTTGAGAGATATTCATATTCATATTCATACTAAGGAGATGGTAGAACAGGAGATAGATAGACTAAAGAAATCCAAGTCACCAGGGCCTGATGAAATATACCCAAGGGTACTAAGGAAAGTAAGGAGGTCATCAGTGAGCCATTAGCAGTGTTTTTTAGGTGTCACTGGAGTCAGGTAAGATATTGATAATGAGGAGAAAAGCTAAGAAGGGAGATAAAACCCTAATGTCCAATTACAGGCCTGTCAGCTTAACTTCAATTGAGGGTAAATTAGTGGAATCAATAATAGCTAAAAACATTAGGGAATACCTAGACAAACACAGTTTGATAAATCACTCACAATATGGCTTTACGAAGGAAAAGTCGTGCCTTACAAATTTGTTGAATTTTTATACCAGTAAGCCCCTGCACTTGGCGAATCTCAGCTTGGCGAAATTCACTTTTGGCAGTAGGATGGCCACGGACCACCGAATGCACGCTTGGTGATTTGAATTCAAACTTGGCAGCCACATGACGAACCACGCGGCTCCCCGGTGACATCAGACCTCTCTCTAAACTTATCAAAACGCAGTGTGAGAGTCCCCTTCATCCATTTTGTTTCTGCTACCTTCTGTTCTGCTAGCGTGGGAACGAATTCTGGCGATTTACTGCCAACATGGCCTCTACCACCACAACAGGTGGTACCAGTGGGGATAAGAACAATGGTGATGACGGCAAGGACAAAAGTAGGCGAGGGAAACGGGTGGAAAAAGCGGGAGTTACAGCCTTTATATCATGTCTTATTACCTTTATTTATTGTTTATTGGTCTGTTTTGTACATGTGTTCTAATATGTGAAGACAAAAGATTTTATTTCAGCTTGAAAGATGGTATTTTAGAGGTTAAAAGAGGGACTTTGGCAATGACCAAAGACTGATTGAGGCATTTTTGGGATAATTTATATGGTAAAAAGGACTCGTGCTTGGCGAAATTCACATTTGGCAGTAGTTTCGCCAGACTAATTAATTCGCCAAGTGCGGAGCTTACTATAGTAAGATTTATGAGGTGGCAGATAATGGTGATAATTATGACTTCCTATACTTAGATTTCAGTAAAGTCTTTAACAAGGTACCACACCAGAGGCTCTTGAGAAAGGTTACAGTGCATGGGATAAAGGGTAGAATATTAGGCTGCATTAAAGCATGGTGGGGTCAAGTAATTAGTCGGGTGCCACAGGGTTCAATTTTAGGGCCATTGTTATTCTTAATATACATTAATGACTTGAATAGTGGAATTAATAGTGATATTAGTAAATTTGCAGATGAAAAGAAGATAGGTAGATTAATTAGGTCAGATTTTGATGCCATTGTCTTGCAGGCAGTTTTGGATAGGATGAAAGAATGGACAGATAAATGGCAAATGCAATTCAATATCAAAAAGTGCAAGGTACTGAGTGCAGGTAGAGATAATTCACATAATAGGTAAACGATATATACCAAGGAACTATGAAGTTCCTAGTACGAAAAAGATTTAGGAGTCATAGTCAACTTCAATTTCGATCAAAGAAAACAATCTACTGAGGCTAGAAATAAGGCGAACAGGGTACTAGGATTCATTTTTAGAAGTGTTAAAAGCAGAAGTCCCAAAGTAATACTAAAAGTATACTTAGTGCTGGTGAGACCACATCTTGACTATGTAGTACAATTCTGGTTCCCACATAGGAAGGATAAAACTCTATTGGAATCAGTGTAAAAAAGGATGTCTAAAAAGATATAGGAGATGAGGGATATTCCTTATGAAGTGAGACTGAAGAAACTCAATCTGCATTCCTTAGAGACGTAAGTTAAGAGGAGACCTGGCAGAAGTATTTAACCCCTTCGCGCCGGATTTTAAAAAAGCCCGCTTGTATGATATACGGGTGGTAGCCGCCGAGCCTGGAAACTCGTGCAAGCTTGTCATACTTGTCGTCTTTGTGTATTATGCTGCTATTTTTTAGTTACTATATCGTCTTCGAAGAGGAAAGTGGACGCTTCTCTCTTCGAGAGAGAGAGAGAGAGAGAGAGAGAGAGAGAGAGAGAGAGAGAGAGAGAGAGAGAGAGAGAGAGAGAGAGAGAGAGAGAGAGAGAGAGAGAGAGAGAGAGATTAGAAAATTTGTTGTTTTGTGTGTGTGTGTGTGTGTGTGTGTGTGTGTGTGTGTGTGTGTGTGTGTGTGTGTGTGTGTGTGTGTGTGTGTGTATTTACCTAATTGTATTTACCTAATTGTAACATACGGAAAAGAGCTATGCTCGTGTTGTCCCGTCTCCATATCTATTAATGTCCAGCTTTTTCTTAAAATCATGAATATTCCTTGCGTTGACCACTTCCACGCCTAAACTATTCCATGCTTCCACCCTTCTATGAGGGAAGCTATATTTTTCACATCTCTCCTATAAGTGGCCATTTTAGTTTTTTCCCATGCCCTCTCGACATTCTTTCATTCCACATACACAGATCTTCCCTATCCATTTTTCCATGCCAATCATCACTCTGTATATTGCTATCAGGTCTCCCTTTCTCTTCTGTTTTCCAGGGTCGGAAGTTGCATTCTTTTCAGTCTGTCTTCATAAGTCAAATCTCTTAAGTCAGGCACCATTTTGTTGCAGCCCTCTGTACTTTCTCTAGTTTCCTTATGTGTTTCTTTAAGTTCGAGCCCACTGTATTGTTGCATATTCAAGCCTCGGTCTTATCATTGCAGTAATTATTTTCTTCATCATTTCTTCATCTAAATATACGAACGCCACTCTTATGTTCCTCAATAAGTTCAATACTTCTCCAATTATTTTGTTTATATGTCTCTCTGGCGATAGGTCATTGGTAATTGTCACCCCAAGGTCTTTTTCTTCATGACTGGTTTTATGTCTTCATTTCCTATCTTGTACATACTCCTGATTCTTCTTTCACTCTTGCCAAACTCTATTTTCTTGCATTTTGTCGTGTTGAACTCCATTTGCCATGTACAGCTCCATTTCCATATTCTGTCCAAGTCTTCCTGGAGTAGTTCGCAATCTTTGTCACATCTCACTTTTCTTAACAATTTTGCATCGCCTGCAAATAGGCTCACATAACTGGACACCCCATCCACCATGTCATTTATGTAGACCGCAAACATTACTGGTGCCAACACTGATCCCTGTGGAACTCCACTCTCCACCAAGCCCCATTCTGATGGTCTGTCCTTAATTATTGTTCTCATTTCTCTTCCTACCAAAAAGTCTTCCATCCATTTTAGTAAACTGCCATGCACTCCTCCTACCATTTCAAGTTTCCAGATCAGTCTCCGTGTGGTACCTTATCAAAGGCCTTTTTTAAATCCAGATATATTCCATCAGCCCAACCATCTCTTTCCTGTATTACATCTATCACCCTCGAATAGTAACATATCAGGTTTGTCGTGCATGAACGCCCTTTTCTAAAACCAAATTGACACTCACAAAGTATGTCATTTTTCTCCAAGAAGTCTGTCCATCTATTCTTCACCACCCTCTCACACATCTTAGCTACCACACTTGTAAGTGACACTGGTCTATAGTTCAATGGGTCTCTTTGTTACCTGATTTATAGATTGGGACAATGTTAGCTCTTTTCCAGTCTTGGGGCACTACACCTTCCCTTAATGAGGCATCAATTACTTCACAAACTTTTTCTGCCAGTTGCTCCCTGCATTCTCTTAAAATCCATCCTGATACCCCATCAGGTCCCACAGCTTTTCTCACTTCTAAACTCCCCATCATATTCTTGATCTCCTCCACAGTTACTTGAAACTCCTTCATAATCCCTTTCTGTTCCATTACCAGTGGTTTGTCAAAAGCAGTCTCCTTTGTGAATACCTTCCGAAAGCATCCATTCATAGCCTCTGCCATTTCCTGGGATCTTCACTGCATACTCCATTTACTTCTAAACTTTCAATACTTTCTATTTTTGATGTTGTTGTTCACATGTCTGTAAAAAGCCTTGGTTGGTCTTTACATTTATCAATTATATCCTTTTCTTGTTTCTTTCTTCTTCTTCTAATCAACACATATTCATTTCTTGCTCTTTTGTAACTTTCCCACTGCTTAATCCGTCTTTTCCTTCTCCACCTCTTCCATGCATCCTCTTTTCTTGTTCTAGCCTTTTCACATCTATCGTTAAACCAGTCCTGCTTTCCAACTTCTCTATGTTGTCTTATTGGTACAAATTTTTCTCACCTTCTTTGTATATTTTTATAAATTCCTTCCACTTTTCATTTGCTCCTTAGCACTCTTGAATTTCATCCAATTTGTCTCTTGAAAGAATTTCTTTAGGTTTCCAAAATCTGTCTTGGCATAATTCCATCTTCCCACTTTATATTCTTCATTTCTTCTAGATTTCTCTTCATATATCACCTTGAACTCCAAAACTGCATGATCACTCTTTGCTAAAGGGCACCCTCATCTCCTCAATGACCATTGGCTCTGTACTAAAGACCAAGTCCAGTCTTGACGATGCTCCCTCTCCTCCAAACCTAGTATCTTCTTTGACCCACTGAGTTAACACATTTTCCATTGCCAGTGTCAATAGTGTATTTCCCCATGTTGTCTCTGATCCTTCCATTGACCAGTCCTCCCAACACACCTCTTTACAATTAAAATCTCCCATCATTATAGTTCGTTCACAGCCACCCAACATTTCTTCCAGACATGTTCCTGTATCACTTATCATTTCTTCATATTCCTGTACTGACCATGCATTTGTCTTAGGTGGTACGTACACCACTATGTAGTGCCTCTTTTTCCTTCATTAGTTTCTGCTCTGATCTTTAGCACTTCTGCCTTTCCCATACCTTCTTTCACTTGATCCACCTTTATATCTTTTTAACCAGCAACATCACTCCTCCTCCCATCTTACCTACTCTATTTCTTTTCCAAACATTATATTTCCTTCTCCAACCATCATCAGGTCTTCTCCTCTCTCAGTTTTGTTTCAGTAAGACCCACAATATCTGGGTTCTTGTCCCTCAAGTAATCGTTGAGTTCTAAAATCCCGATATCACTCCATTTATGTTGGAATACATTACATTCCGCTCATACGTAAGTTTCTTTAGTCCTTTCTTGCTGTACTTTTCTGGGTTATGAACCACTTCCTCAGTCTCATATCCAAGATTCTCCAGAAAACTCTTTCTTCTCCTCTTCTGTCCTCTCTTCATTTTTTTCAAAGCCTCCTTTCTCAACTCATTTAACATTTCTCTTTCCTTTTCACCGAGATCTCTTCTCAACCAAATCTTCCTTGTTGTTTCCTGCTGGGCTAGCCTCCATGACTTCTCCACCAATTCATCTACATCCTTTTGTGACTTAAGTTTGATTCTTATTGGCCTCATACCTTCTCTTGTGAACTTTCCAATTCTATGTGTGTGTGTGTGTGTGTGTGTATTTACCTATTTACCTAGTTGTAGTTTTACAGGGCCTGGGCTTTATGCTCGTGTGGCCCCATCTCCATATCTACACTTATCCAATCTTACTTTAAAAGTGTGCACACTCGTTGCAGACACTACTTCTTCATCTAAACTGTTCCACGTCTCAATACATCTCTGCGGGAAACTATATTTTTTAATATCTCTCAGACATCTTCCCTTTCTCAGCTTTTTACTATGCGATCTTGTGCTTCGGGTGTCATATTCTTCTCTTAGGATCAGTTTCTCATTATCCACTTGGTCCATTCCGTTGATCAATTTATAGACTTGTATCAGGTCTCCTCTCTCCATTCTCTGTTCCAAGGTTGGTAGATCCATAGCCTTTAGTCTCTCCTCATATGTCATCCCTTCAAGTTCTGGAACCATTCTTGTAGCCATTTTTTGTAGCCTCTCCAATTTCCTTATGTGTTTCTTTTTATGAGGGGTCCACACTACTCCTGCATATTCCAATCTGGGTCTTATTATAGTATTTATCAATTTCTTCATCATTTCTTTGTCCATGTAGTGAAATGCTACTCCAATATTCCTCAGCAAATTATATGTTTCTCTAAAAATTCTATCAATATGGCTTACTGGTTGATTGTTTTCTTCCATCGTCACTCCTAAGTCCTTTTCCTTTTGACTTTCTCCAGTTCTACTCCATCTCCCATCTTATAGATTCCCACAGGTCGTTTTCACTCTTTCCCATTTCCATGACGTGGCTTTTGTTCACATTGAATTCCATTTCCCACTTCTTACTCCATTCCCAGATCTTATTTAGGTCTTCTTGCAGTATTTCACAATCCTCCTTTTGCTTTATAACTCTGCACAGTTTCGTATCATCCGCAAACAAGTGTGTGTGTGTGTGTGTGTGTGTGTGTGTGTGTGTGTGTGTGTGTGTGTGTGTGTGTGTGTGTGTGTGTGTGTGTGTGTGTGTGTGTGTATGTAATTCACTGTTTGATCTGCTGCAGGCTCTGACGAGACAGCCAGACGTTACCCTACGGAACGAGCTCAGAGCTCATTATTTCCGATCTTGGGATAGGTCTCAGACCAGGCACACACCACACACCGGGACAACAAGGTCACAACTCCTCGATTTACATCCCGTACCTACTCACTGCTAGGTGAACAGGGGCTACACGTGAAAGGAGACACACCCAAATATCTCCACCCGGCCGGGGAATCGAACCCTGGTCCTCTGGCTTGTGAAGCCAGCGCTTTAACCACTGAGCTACCGGGCCGTGTGTGTGTGTGTGTGTGTGTGTGTGTGTGTGTGTGTGTGTGTGTGTGTGTGTGTGTGTGTGTGTGTGTGTGTGTGTGTGTAATTCACTGTTTGATCTGCTGCAGGCTCTGACGAGACAGCCAGACGTTACCCTACGGAACGAGCTCAGAGCTCATTATTTCCGATCTTGGGATAGGTCTGAGACCAGGCACACACCACACACCGGGACAACAAGGTCACAACTCCTCGATTTACATCCCGTGCCTACTCACTGCTAGGTGAACAGGGGCTACACGTGAAAGGAGACACACCCAAATATCTCCACCCGGCCGGGGAATCGAACCCTGGTCCTCTGGCTTGTGAAGCCAGCGCTCTAACCACTGAGCTACTGGGCCGTGTGTGTGTGTGTGTGTGTGTGTGTGTGTGTGTGTGTGTGTGTGTGTGTGTGTGTGTGTGTGTGTGTGTGTAATTCACTGTTTGATCTGCTGCAATCTATGACGAGACAGCCAGACGTTACCCTACGGAACGAGCTCAGAGCTCATTATTTCCGATCTTGGGATAGGTCTGAGACCAGGCACACACCACACACCGGGACAACAAGGTCACAACTCCTTGATTTACATCCCGTACCTACTCACTGCTAGGTGAACAGGGGCTACACGTGAAAGGAGACACACCCAAATATTTCCACCCGGCCGGGGAATCGAACCCCGGTCCTCTGGCTTGTGAAGCCAGCGCTCTAACCACTGAGCTACCGGGCCATATATCTGTGTGTGTGTGTGTGTGTGTGTGTGTGTGTGTGTGTGTGTGTGTGTGTGTGTGTGTGTGTGTGTGTGTGTGTGTAATTCACCGTTTGATCTGCTGCAGTCTCTGACGAGACAGCCAGACGTTACCCTACGGAACGAGCTCAGTGCTCATTATTTCCGATCTTGGGATAGGTCACACACCACAGGCACACACCACACACCGGGACAACAAGGTCACAACTCCTCGATTTACATCCCGTACCTACTCACTGCTAGGTGAACAGGGGCTACACGTGAAAGGAGACACACCCAAATATCTCCACCCGGCCGGGGAATCGAACCCGGTCATCTGGCTTGTGAAGCCAGCGCTCTAACCACTGAGCTACCGGGCCGTGTGTGTGTGTGTGTGTGTGTGTGTGTGTGTGTGTGTGTGTGTGTGTGTGTGTGTGTGTGTGTGTGTGTGTGTGTGTGTTCACGAATGTTACAAGGCGGGACGATGTAACTTATCTTCGAGAGGGAGAGGGGAGGGAGGGAAGGAAGATGGGGAGGAGGAAGAGAGAGAGAGAGAGAGAGAGAGAGAGAGAGAGAGAGAGAGAGAGAGAGAGAGAGAGAGAGAGAGAGAGAGAGAGAGAGAGAGAGAGAGAGAGAGAGAGAGAGAGAGATGGGAACAGTCTATGCCATTGGGGAATTTTAGACACAAGGCGGGATGCATGTAGAGGCAAGGATAGTGGGAGGAGCACTAGGATTTCAAGGACAGCATACGGCATGTATAGTTGGTATCCAACACACTATACGGGACAACTGAACTGAAGAAAGCTCAGAAAAGAAATATGACGCCTACGTAGGTGTCACCGTATATGCTACTGGGGCTTCATGACGCCTACATAGGCGTCACCGTATTGAAGGGGTTAAGTGGTATAAGGGTTTTAACAAAGGGGACATAAATGAAGTTCTTAGGATCAGTAGTGTGGACAGAACCAAAAATAATGTGTCAAAGCTTAAAAAATTCAGGTTTAGGAGAGAAGGAAGAAACTGGTTTTCAGAGTGGTTGATAAGTGAAATGGACTCAGTGGTCATGTAGTCAGGGCTGAGTCAATATGGAGCATTAAAAGAAGATTAGATAAATTTATGGATGGGGATGATAGATGAAATTAAGTAGCTTTAATCATACAGGGACTGTCACATGTAGGTCTGGCAGCCTCTTGCAGCTTCCCTCTTTTATGTTCTTAACTTGCTAACACAGATAACTTACTGTGGTACTAGAATTGTTGAGGAACCTATCACATTTCTGTCCAGGCCGCAAGTAAGCAAATGTCATATCATCTCTGTTGACAACTAAATCTTCCTGCAGGTAGCCCTCAAGTACCAACCGTCGAAAGAGTCTCTCTATATCAGAGCGGCCAAAGTCTTTTCCAATACCATGCAGGGATAGGCGATCATGTCCTGGAGTAAACAAAATTGAAAAATCAGCTTCTGCACAAATGATTGTGTCAAGAAAATAAAAATGAAAATCAGCTTCCAGACAGATCATTATACTTTCAAGAAAACAATATTGAAAATCAACTTCTAAAGCAATGAACATGTCCTTGAGAAAACAAGATTGATTATCAGTTTCCCAATGCAATGGAATAACAAAACATAATAGTTACACAAAATCTATTATATTAGCAGAACAGAGAGAGAGAGAGAGAGAGAGAGAGAGAGAGAGAGAGAGAGAGAGAGAGAGAGAGAGAGAGAGAGAGAGAGAGAGAGAGAGAGAGAGAGAGAGAGAGAGAGAGAGAGAGAGAGAGAGAGAGAGAGAGAGAGAGAGAGAGAGAGAGAGAGAGAGAGCGAGCTTACAGGGGTTTGAATGCTATGATTTCTGTGCTGGCAACATCCATGCCTTCATGGTTTCTATCCCTGACTTCCCCACAAAACAATATGTAATTAAATCTCATATCACTATAGATTTTGTCCTAATTATTCAATAAAAATGATAGATAAATGTATGTATAAGCAGTCTTTATTACAGAACCTCTCACCATAGATAGTAATTCTATTTACAAATTAACTGTCAGAAACTTACTGTGGTGCCAACATTAGATCAATCCACCAATATCACACTTACCTATCTGTAAGGCCAGCAATTGCAAATGGAGTAGCCCAAACAAGCCCCCGCCCACACACACACATATGCATGCACGCACAAAACTAAATATGTTAGTAAATAAGTTAAATCAAAAGTTAATAAACAATAAAAAACAATCTTACCATTATCCATGATTTTCTTGAGCTTTGAGCCTTTCATAATATCCACAAAATGATTAAGTGTGAAGTTGTTACTCCAGCGGCCGCCGGTGCACAGCTGCTTCACTGTCTGCAGGATGGTGCGAGTTTCCTGGGTCATGTTCCGCTTCACATATGATGACTGGCAAACAAAACTGCAGGTTACTAATAATATATACATTTAGTGACAGGGATTTCACATTTTATATGTACGTATTGTATTTTGAGCTCAGCTAAAAGACCTAACTGATGAAGAAAGAGTGAAGGATATGGGAATGCCAACTTTGGAAGATAGAAAGAATGAAGAGATCTAGTAAAAATGGTTAACTGCAGTGAAAAGATAGACAAGCAAGACATGGCATTAGTGAAAGAGGATGAAACTAGATGGATTAGAGGGCACTCAAAAGAAGATTGGAAACTCCATGTGTAAAGGGCATCAAAAGAATAGTTTTCCACATAGAACTGTGGATATTTGGAAAGACTTGAGTGAAGAGGTCATTACAATAGCCAACATACAAATCTTTAAAGAAAACTTGGATAAGTACACATATGGAGACAGGACATTATTAGCTCTCCTCAAATCCTGGAATATACAACTAGGTTTTTATTTATGTAAGAGAGGAAATGCCTACTTAGTTGCCAGTCTTCTTGCATGTCCAAAAGAGTTAGCCAAAAGGAAGGGATAAATCTTTTGAAACCTCCCTCTTAAATTAAGTCAATAGGAAGTTGGAAATACAAAAGCAGGCAGGGAGTTCCAGAGTTTACTAGAGAAAAGAATGAATGATTGAGAGTACTGGTTAACTGTTGCAATAAAGTTGGACAGAATAGGGGTGAGAGGAAGCGAGGCTGCAAGAGGAGGGGGAGGCATGCAGTTAGCAAAATCAGAGGAGCAATTAGCATGAAAACAGTGGTAGAATATAGCAAGAGATGCAACATTCCAGCAGTAAGAAAGAGGCTGAAGATACTCAGTCAGAGAAGAGAAGTTGATAAGACAAAAAGCTTTTGATTTCACACTATCTAATAAAAGTGTGTGAGTGGAACATGCCCATACATATGAAAAATACTTCATACATGAGCAGATAAGACCCTTGTAAAGAGTTAGCAGTTGGAGGAGCAAGAAAAACTGGCAGAAACAACTTAAAATGTTTCACTTCACAAAAGCTATTTTAGCAAGAAATGAGATGTGAAGTTTCCAGTTTAGATTATAAGTAAGGGATAGACCAAGGATATTCAGTGTAGAAGGGACAGTTGAGTGTCATTGAAGCAGAGGGCATAGTTGTCTGGAAGATTGTGTCAGGTTGATAGATGGAGGAATTAAGTTTTGAGGCATTGAACACTACGTTTTCTCTGCCTCAACCAGAAATCTTAGAAAGATCAGAAGTCAGGCATTTTGTGGCATCTCTGCAGGAACTGTTAACTTCCTGAAGGGTTGGTCGTCCCTGAAAAGATGTGGAAAGGTGTAGGGTGGTATCATCAGTTTAAGAGTGGATAGGGCAAGAAGTTTGGTTTAAGATCACAAATGAATAATAGGAAGAGAGTGGGTGACAGGACTGAACTCTGAGGAACATCACTGTTAATACATTTAAAACAACAGTGGCTGTCTACCACAGCAACAATAGAACAATTGGAGAGGAAACTTGAGATGAAGTTGCAGAGGAGAATAGAAACCATAGGGGGATAGTTTTAAAATCAAAGCGTTGTGCCAGGCTCTGTCAAAAGCTTTTGAAATGTCTAAGAAAACAGCAAAAAGCCAAAATCTCTAAAAGAAGATGACTGAGACTCAGTAAGGAAAGCCAAGAGATCGATCACCAGTAGAGCAGCCTTGATGGAAGCCATACTGGTGATCAGATACAAGATTGTGAAGTGACATGTTTAAGAAGCTTTTTATTGAAGATAAATTCAAAGACTAGACAAGCAAGAGATTAGAGCTATAGGGCAGTAGTTAGTGGGATTGGAATGGTCACCCTTTTTAGGAAGAAGTTGAATATAGGTAAACTTCCAGCAAGAAGGAAAGGTGGAAGTCGATAGACAGAGTTGTATGAGTTTGGCCAGGTAAGGTGCAAGAATGGAGGCACAGTTTTTGAGAAAAATAGGAGGGACCCCATCAGGTCCATAAGCCTTCAAAGGGTTTAGACCTGCGAGGGCATGAAAACATCATTACAAAGAATTTTAATTGAAAGCATGAAATAGTCAGAGGGAGGGAAAAGCCCAGAATCATCCAAGGTAGAGTTATTAGCAGAATACACACACACACAAACACACACACACACGCATAGTAAGAAACTGAGGAAAGGAAGATGTCTGAGAGATGTTAAAAAATTTAGTTTCCCACAAAGATGTGTTGAGACTTTGAACAGTTTGAGTGAGGAAGTGGTGTCAGCAAAGAGTGTGCATAGTTTTTAAGAAAAATTGGATAAGTGTAGATATGGAGAAGAGGCCACACGAGCATAAAGCCCAGGCCCTGTAAAACTACAACTAGGTAAATACACACACACACACACACACACACACACACACACACACACACACACACACACACACACACACACACACACACACACACACACACACACACATGATGAAGGCTAAACTCATGGAAATGGAGATAAAAATATCCGAAGGGGACTTGAGGAAGGAGGAATGCCTTAATCTAATTGATACCAGGATGAAAGAAGTGAACCATGAACATCAGGAGGTACAAAGGTCATTTAGGGAGATAGTAAAAAAGCAGGAAGAGGAAAATAAAGGGATTACGCAGAGGGAAATGGTAAAGGCACTAAAGGAAAATGAGTATGTGGTGAGAGATATTGCTGAAAAGAAAAAATGTGTGATCATAAGAGGATTGAGGGAAGAAACTAACAGGAACTGGCAGGACAGGAGGGATAAGGAAAATGACAGGATTAAGTCTTTACTGAACAAGATCTCTGTGGAAGAAGAGGACCTATATGTTGAGGTAGAAGAAAGTGTGAGATTGGGAGCTTTTCAGGAAGGCAAGAATAGACCATTAAAATTGAAATTAAAGTCTCAGGTGGCAGCTGAGGCCTTGTTGAGGGCTTGGAAACTTAAGGACTCTGAGGAAACCAAAACAATTTACATAAGAAGAAATATGTCACAGAATGAGCAAATGAAAATTAAAGAGCTTGTAACTGAAGTGAAAGAGAGGAATGACGAAATAACAGAGGAGGAAAAGACCAAGTTTTTTTGGAGGATGAGAAATGGGAGGCTAAAGAAGTGGTGGATAAAACAGACGGAATAGACATTACATGGAAGAATGAGACTAGGAATGAAATACAAGTGACTTACACGAATATAGATGGATTTCTGTCTAAGAGGCTAGAATGTACGGATTACCTAAGAGATAACGAACCGGACATAATGTGTGTAGTGGAAACAAAGCTAAGGCCCAAAATAAAGCTAGACTGGTTTGTTGTAAAACACTACAAAGTATGGAGAAATGATAGAAAAAATAAGGGAGGTGGTGGTATAATGGTTCTTACTAAGGAAGATCTGATAGTGAAGGAGGTGAACTATAGTAAGAAAAATGAGGAGTGATAATTATGTTTATAACAGATGGCAAGAGGGACATTAATATTATAACAGTATACATACCACCCAGAACCAATGCTTGGGAATATGAAACAGTATAAAATGGTGATGAGAAATACTCTAGACAGAATGAAGCAAGAACTCATCAGAAAGGATAGAGTGATGATAGTTGGAGACTTTAATTGCAAAGAAATAGTGTGGGAAGACTACGAAATAGTGAACGGTGGTGAGTGGGCAGAGGAATTATTAAAGGTAGCAACAAATAACTTGATGACACATTGGGTGAGATCACCAACAAGGTGCAGGGGACAAGATGTTGCAGCAAGGTTGGATTTGGTATTTACCAGGGGCACCTCTCTAAAAGAGGAAATTGAACATGAATGTCCCTTGGGGAAAAGCGATCATGATGTCCTAAGCTTTGAGCTGGATACGGAATTAAGCACGAATAAGATTGTGGAACGCAGGGAGGAAAAATTAAATTATATTAGGGCAAATTATAACCATATAAGGGAGTTCTTTAATGAAATTGACTGGTCCGTGGTATACCAGGAAAGGGATATGCAATTGAAATACGATAAATTTATGGATTTGTATAACTCTGCTGTGAAAAAGTTTGTGCCATATCACAGAAAGAGGACTTTAAATAATAAACAGTGGTTTAATAGAAATTGTGAAGAAGCAAAAAGAACAAAGAAAAGGCATGGAAGAAACCTAAGAAAAACAGTGATGTATTATCAAGAGAAGTTTACAAAACAGCAAGGAATAGATATGTTGAAGTAAGGAGAACAGTACAGAAGGAATATGAACAGAGGGTGGTGGAAAACTGTGATAGTGACCCAAAAATGTTTTACAAATTCATAAATGGAAAACTAAATACAAGGGAGGCAATAGAAAAGAAAAAAAAAAATGGGGAAGAAGTATATGAGGATGCTGAAGATATAGCTGAAATTTTGAACGACAACTTTTGCAAAGTGTTTACAAAGGAGGAGCATTTTATGGGAGGAAGGCCTACGGAAATAAAGCAAATGCAGGACATCATGGTTACTAAGGAAGATGTAAGGATAATTATAAGCAATCTGGATATTAATAAATCAATGGGGCCTGATGGCATATCTGGGAGGTTGCTAAATGAATGTAAGGATCAATTGTTGAACCCCGTATTTGATATTGTGGAAACCTCCATACGAACAGGATTAGTCCCGAAAGAGTGGAAAAGAGCTGACATTGTGCCTATATATAAGAATGGTAGTAGAATGGAACCGCTAAATTATAGACCAGTATCGTTGACTAGTATATTGTGCAAGGTATGTGAAGAAGTAATTAAAGCTAAGTGGAGTGAGTATCTAGAAAGTGAAAACATTCTGAGTGAAAGACAGTTTGGTTTCAGAAAAGGAAGATCGTGTATCCAATTTATTATGTTTTTATTCAAGAGTGACTGACATACTACAACATAGAGAGGGATGGGTGGATGCTATCTACCTGGACTTGAGAAAGGCCTTTGATAAAGTACCACACAATAGACTGATGTGGAAACTAAAGAAGATTGGAGGAGTAAATGATAAACTAGCAAAATGGATGGAAAATTACTTAATGGGAAGAGAAATGAGAACAGTGGTGAGAGGAAGGAAGTCTGAGTGGAAGAAGGTAACCAGTGGAGTTCCACAAGGGTCAGTGCTGGGTCCCATCATGTTTTTGATTTATGTTAATGATATGCCAGTAGGAATTGACAGTTACATGAACATGTTTGCGGACAATACTAAAATTATGAGGAGAGTAAAGAATGTGGAAGATTGTAACAAGTTACAGGAAGATCTTGATAAAATATATGAGTGGAGTAAGGAGTGGCAGATGGAATTTAATATAGACAAGACCCATGTTATGAAAATGGGAAGAAGTAGATACAGACCAAACAGGGATTACAGGCTGGGTGATGAGAAAATTAAAGAGACCAATGAAGAGAAAGACTTAGGAGTAACTGTGCAAAACACCTTGTCACCGGAGAAACACATTAACAAGATTTTTTTGGAAAACATATAACATGCTTCAAAATATTGGCCTTGCATTCCACTACCTAGATGAAGGAATGATGAAGAAGATATTATGTACCTTAATAAGACCCCAGTTAGAATATGCAGCATGTGTCTGGTCACCGCATATGAAGAAAAATGTGAAGAAGGTGGAAAGGGTACAGAGGCTGGCAACAAGGATGGTACCAGGACTCAGGGAGTTAGACTATGAGGAAAGACTGAGGAAGCTGGGGCTGACCACATTAGAAGAGAGAAGAACAAGAGGAGACATGATAACTATGTATAAATTGGTGAACAAGATTGACATACTGAACAGAGAGTTGATAAGGGTGACCACAAGTAATCATCTCCTAGGACATGGAAAAAAGCTAATAAAAGACATCTGTCTAAATGACGTGAGAAAATACAGTTTCCCGCATCGTAGCATTGATAAGTGGAATAAACTGAGCATTGATGTCATTGATGCAGTGTGTGTCAATCAGATGAAAGAGAGATATGACAGGAATGGACAAGGAAACAGGTCACAGAGAGCTTAGCTCGTGCCCTGTAATACACAAATAGGTAAATACAAATAGGTAAATACACACACACACACACACACACACACACACACACTTATCCTCACCAAGTTCTTGCAGTTGTCACATGCCAATTGAATGTTGCGACGGCAGTTCTCACGATCAAATATTTCTCCAAAATAGTTGAGTATCTGTGACCGACGACAATCAGTTCGATTTTCACAAAAAGCCACCATTCGCCACAGGTTATCAAAGTGATTCTGTTTTGCCTGCCAATTTTCTTGATCCACTGTACAAACAAGATGAAATTACTAAATTTGCTGTTTCTCTTGCAATCTTAATTTGGAACCAATATGCAAGCTAACCATATCCTAATCACAAAGAAGTATCATTACATAAAGTTTTACCTCCACTACCTTGATTCAGTTACATTCCTCAGAAGTATTACTGCACTTTGTTAGTTATTTCTTTGCACAAATATTGTTCAAGTTTCTACTGCATGCATTTTGTATAAAACTATCTCCCATTGCACTGATCCATTATATCACTGCAGCTTCTTTTCAAAAAATCTGTACAAAATCCAAATATGAAATGAAATTGCCATTTCCTATTTTGCATATTTCACACAAATACTGCTTATTGACAATGCTTCAGTGTTGACCATCATGGCTTCATATGCAAAGATTCAAGCCTCTAAATTTCATACCATTGTAATATTAAAAAGTGAATAGTCTTCCTACAATTAATTACAGCATTTCATATACACAAGTGGAAGCACCACTGGCCCACAGCTTTAATGATGACTTTATGATCAACAAGTTAAAATTAAATCATGCCAAGTTATTTCCAACAATACTCACTTTCAATCAGCTTCCGGATTCTATGCATATCTGAATAGGAGTAGAAGAGGATGCAATCTGCAGCATCACCATCCCGCCCGGCACGTCCGGATTCTTGGTAGTAGCCCTCAATACTCTTAGGTAGTGAGTAGTGGATGACAAAGCGTACATCTGGCTTGTCAATCCCCATCCCAAAGGCTATTGTGGCACAGATCACCTACGGGAATGAAAGAGAAAGAAAATCACATAACCATACATCAATCTATCTGTTGGCTGTTCCTTAGGACACCACACAGAGAAGATTTTATTCTCCTTGCTTCATTTCTTTTTTTTATCACCTCTTACAATATACAGGCAATCCCTGCTTAACGAACGGATTACGTTCCTAAAAAAAAAACGTTCGTTGCGTGAATTTTCATTAAGCGAACCAATTATAACAAGTTTGACCCCTGACTTGAACTTCCATTGAGAGTAAACAAAGCAAGAGTGCATCATAGTACAATAAGAGGTTTAATGAAAGTAAAAATTATGAAGTTAAACATTTAAGCAGTTTAATTTAAGACTAAGTCATTATAATGTACACTAATGTATGTATGTAACTTTATAATATTGATCTTAAATTAGTGAAGGGAGGGAAAGTGGAGCAGGAAAAACGGTAACCAGCAACCTGTGGAATGTAAACAAAGGATGCATCATTGTACCGCATACAAAACTTATGTACCACATTTCTACAAGGCTTTCCATTTTATTCATTGCCGAGTCACAAGTTTGGGTGGTTCTTTTAGCTTGCAAGGAAAATATGGTCTTACCAGCCTTCTTAATAGAGTCTGCTGACTTGAAAATAGTAGAGACAGCAGATGGAGTCAAGCCATGGTGGCGAGTAATGCTATTAGTTTTCTCGCCTCTCTCGTGTCTGTGAATAATATCCAGCTTCACTTCAAGAGTAAGAGACTTCCTGGTCTTCTTAGCAATGCTAGGCGACATTGCAAGGCTGGTTGCAGGGCATTTTGGTGGGATGTTGAGCGAGGGAAGACGAGCTGCTGCTGGACTCTGTTATTGTTTTGAACTAAGAGTGGGGAAGGGTAGGGGAGTGAGTGGTGCACAGTTTGTCCATGAGGCGCTGGTGTATCTAAAAACCTGTCAGCTTGCATGATACGGCAGAGCTTTCAAACTTGGAAAAAATTACCTGGATAAAATTTCGTTGAGGCGAGTTTGGTGTTCGTTATACGAGCAGATGGTAGTAAAAGGGCGAAATTTTTTTGTGTGAACATTTGTTAAGGGGGGTTGCCTGTGAATGAAATAAAGTGCAGTATTCTTAGCCTCTGCCATATAGTAAAACAATATAAATTCTTAATGCTATATTTTTACTGAAGTACTTTACATCTAAAATTTTTTCATGCATGTGCACATCATTTCATTAAGTATAAATAATTTTTATCATATGTATATTCTATTTGAAAGAATAGAGCATCAAAATTTTTATACAAATAAAGGTGTTTAGTGTCTGAATATTTTGCTAGTTTTTTTATGTCAAGTTTTCCTATAGCAGTAGAGCTAAGACATTGCCTCCTGGCAGAGGACTTTTGGTTTTGGCATATGGGAACCATTATCCTTGGACCATGGTCAGGATTCAAACCCATGAGCTTGAGGATCCTGCAGCCCACAAAGCGTGTGTGGTCCCCTTGTTTAGTATCTGAATGATACTCATCTTTAAGCAGAGAAAGAAGGGGAAATACACTTTTTTTTATGCAAGCAGGAAGCTTGCCAAGAGCAATAAAATATAAAAAAAAAAAAAGGCCCACTTGAATTGCAAGTTCCCTAAGATTTGAGAGGAATTAGCCAAAAGATAGGGACAAATGTCTTGAAACATCCCTCTTAAAAGAAGTCAAGTCACAGAAAGATGGAAATACAGAAGCAGGCAGGGAGTTCCAGGGTTTAGTCTGTACTGACCTTGACTTTGTCATTAATCCACTGATTCTGGATATTACTCCTCTGGTTGTCTGCAAGCCCTGCATGGTAACTCTTGGCCTGCAGAGAAAAATATACTTTCTTTAGCATCAATTAATTATTGAAGAGCAATTTGTCTGGCTAGATGCATTACACAAGGGAGGCATTTCATGTATGTTCTTACCTAATTGTATTTTTATAGGATTGAGCCATTATCATGTGTATAGTATTGTGATTCGTCCACACTAGCTCTGGACCTTCCATGTCTGTATGTCTATGTGCACTACTGTAATTTTGAAGTATTTAGCTTATATCTCTCTTGTTTAATCATACAAATCATGCCCATATCTAAATTATTATTAATACATATAAAACTTCAACTAACCATAATCCCACATCTAGAAAGATCAGCAGCCACAGTGTCACACTCCTTTCGAGAGAAGCAGTACACAATGCCAGACTGATTCTTGTACTTGACTTTTATGAGCTCAGCCACCTCATCAGTCACCTTTTTTCCTTTCTTTGGCAAGACTTGGTATGTCAGGTTAATTCTGTTGAAACTATTGAGGAACCTGTAAAAGGCAATGCAGCATTAATAATGGTAATGTAAGTAGCAGCACAGTATGTAAGGACTTGTGTGCATTTTCTTTTTTGTGTGAAATAAAAAATAAAAATAGAAAAAAAAAAAACACTAAAACACTTCTAAATTCTGTGACGGTTATAAAACTACATAAAACAAGGATTACCTATAGAATTAACCATCTCTGCCAAGACATTGCCCTCCTTGAGTTTTGTGATTGTCTCTTCTGAAGGCATAGTATTAAACTAAGCATCATGAAACTTGGTGTAGTGAAAACAAGGAAAATAATAAATTATTCAGGTCACATAGCCTACACCTATGTGAGTGTGTATTTTGTCATCACATTCACAGCATGATTTGGAGGTGCAGTGACACAGTGCCACTTCATCTAAAACTGTATATGGGGGAAGGTACAGTTCATCCTCACTGTGTGCAGTGACACTGCATTGAAATTCTAAAAAGGTGTTTTCACACAAGACAAATTTCTCCCAGTATATTGCCTGTTTTTGCTCCCAGCTGAGCAAAACGAGCACCAAATGATATGCTACTTCTGTTTTATTGACAAGAATAAAAAATGGTTACAGAAACCTACAATATACGTACAGATATGTCCATGGTATAAATATACATAATACGTACAGTGGAACCTTGCATTATGAGCATACCAGATAAAGAGCAATTTGTAGAACAAGCCTAGGCTTGGGCAAATTTTCATCTTGTTTTACAAGTGGAAAATCCAAATTATGAGCAAGGTTCATAGTAACCACTAGGCTTGCACTTGGTTTCCCCATTACATGGCTACCACTTGCTCCATTCATGTGGATATCTCATTGTGGAAGCATCCCTATTACTTTCCTGGTGTTTCTACATAGTTTTGTACATTTTTTGCTATTACTTTATAATTACTGTTGTTGTGTCAGCATGAATCCCAAGATTCCTGAAGTCATAATTGAAGGAGGTTCTCCTTCCAAATAATAACAATCCTCTTCCTCTTCCACTGCTTCACTGTCTTCCTTGCATACAAATTATCCCATCTTTAAGGTAATCAAATTAATAAAAACTGTTTATATGATTCATTTTGCATTCTCTCTGTACTGTTTTTATAATTGCCATTAGTTTTGTAACTTTTTCAAACCAGAAAAAAATATATATTTTAGAGTTTTCTGGGCTTGGAACAAATTCATTATATTTAATTTATTTCGAGGGAGAGAACTGATTTGCAATATGAACAAATTGTAAAATGAGCTAAGTCAAGGATCAGATTAAACTCATAATGCAAAGTTCCACTGTATTGACCAGAAAAATCCATAATGTACTGAGGCTACAATATATAAACCGTGATAAGGCAAGGCATTGCTGTACAATATGTAGCATGTATGTTAATTTTTGTAGTCTGTGACACTGTTGGTAGGAATGTGTGACCTGTATACAATGAAAGTGCAAAACTTAAGGAAATAATAAGCAAAAGTCTGGATGGTAAGAATTTGGCACTTGGCGTGAAACTTAAGGATCATGAAACTCACGTATCATGAGACTTGGGTGGTAAGGTATCTATATAACTAATGCTTGCCATATCACATCCCTTCTCTTAACCAATCCCTTGAATGTTGTATTCTTTTTTCTCCCATATTCCAATTACTTCTATATATCTTTTACCTAGTCTCTCTAGGTTGTTGTCCAATGGCCATATTACTTCAAAGTGTTCATTCTCCATTGTTTATCTTATAACCTTACCATTCAAAGGGTAATAAGAAATGAAACTCATAATTAGAAGTGTTATATAAACAGAACATATAATAATCTAATTTAAAGTTTCCAATTATGCACTGTCTCCTACAAGATTAGTAGACTAATTCGGACATTCAGTGTCTCCTGTAAAGATAGTTTATCATTAAGAGAACCACAAAAGATGTACTCAAAATAAGACACAAGAATTCTGTAGCTTTGTGGTTTTCAAGTGAAGCACCAGCTTTCAGCTAAGTTCTATCAGCAAATCTAGAATCATGAAAGATGTGTCACATTACCATTTTGTGTCAGCATCAAGTCCAAGTTGGTGAAGGATGTCAACCCTGACTCTTGGTGTGGCTGTGGCTGTCAGGGCCATGAGGGGCACTCCAGGGAATCGCTCCCGTAGAATTTTCAGTTTCTTATAGTCTGGTCTGATGAAGAGATGAAAAGACTGAGTAGAGTAATATAGAATTTACATTTTTCCATCACAACCTCTTATCTAATTAGCTCAACTGTCCCTTTGCTTTCTTTTACACCCCTGATCTGTTTTCTTCATATTTTCTTTAATTACCTTATGTTTCACACCTCTCCTAACTCTATTTCCCCACACACACACACACACACACACACACACACACACACACACACACACGGCCCGGTAGCTCAGTGGTTAGAGCGCTGGCTTCACAAGCCAGATAACCGGGGTTCGATTCCCCGGCCGGGTGGAGATATTTGGGTGTGTCTCCTTTCACGTAGCCCTGTTCACCTAGCAGTGAGTAGGTACGGGATGTAAATCGAGGAGTTGTGACCTTGTTGTCCCGGTGTGTGGTGTGTGCCTGGTCTCAGACCTATCCCAAGATCGGAAATAATGAGCTCTGAGCTCGCTCCGTAGGGTAACGTCTGGCGGTCTCGTCAGAGACTGCAGCAGATCAAACAGTGAATCAAACAGTGAATACACACACACACACACACTGTCGCCGTCTCTGAGAGAGGACGGCTCGTCTCTGGCTGCGGACGGGAAGAAGTGAAAATACCTATGGTGTTACAGGGCCCGGGTACCTCTAAGTTAGTGTCCTGTTGATGTCCTACTGTCGCATAGTGTTAAAAATGAGGAATATGGAGAGTGGTCCCTGAGATGAGAGTGTGGGCGGTGACTGTTTTGGCCATAATCAGCTGACGATAACAAACATGGCGGTTACTCCTAGACGACCCAAAGATTTTGAAGGTTTTACAACTACTCCAAGAGGACTGGAGAAATTAGATATGGATGCAAGAATCCAGGCACTGGAAAATAAGTTCCTAAACATTTTGTCCATAGAAGAAAAACTGGATAGAGTTATAGCCGAGAATGATTCGTTCAAAAAAGAGATCTATTTGTTAACGATAGCGAATAAAGAGCTATTGAAGGCAAAAGTAGAGATGGAGAAAGAAAACCAACAACTAAGGAAACAATGTGAAGAGATGAAGGCTAAACTCCTAGAAATGGAGATGAAAATATCCGAAGGGGACTTGAGGAAGGAGAATTGCCTTAATCTAATTGATGCTAGGATGAAAGAAGTGAACCATGAACATCAGGAGGTACAAAGGTCCTTTAGGGAGATAGTGAAAAAGCAGGAAGAGGAAAATAAAATGATTATGCAGAGTGAAATGGTAAAGGTACTAAAGGAAAATGAGTATGTGGTGAGAGATATTGCTGAAAAGAAAAAATGTGTGATCATAATAGGATTGAGGGAGGAAACTAACAGAAACTGGCAAGATAGGAGGAATAAGGAAAATGACAGGATTAAGTCTTTACTGAATAAGATCTCTGTGGAGGAAGAGGACCTATATGTTGAAGTAGAAAAAAGTGTGAGATTGGGAGCTTTTCAGGAAGGCAAGAATAGACCATTAAAATTGAAATTAAAATCTCAGGTGGCAGCGGAGGCCTTGTTGAGGAGGGCTTGGAAACTTAAGGACTCGGAGGAAACCAAAACAATTTACATAAGAAGAAATATGTCACAGGATGAGCGAATGAAAATGAAAGAGCTTGTAACTGAAGTGAAAGAGAGGAATGACGAAAGAACAGAGGAGGAAAAGACCAAGTTTTTTTTGGAGGATGAGAAATGGGAGGCTAAAGAAGTGGTGGATAAAACAGACGGAATAGACATTACATGGAAGAAAGAGACTAGGAATGGAATAAAAGTGACTTACATGAATATAGATGGATTTCTGTCTAAGAGGCTAGAATGTATGGATAACCTAAGAAATAACGAACCGGACATAATGTGTGTAGTGGAAACAAAGCTAAGGCCCGAAATAAAGCTAGACTGGTTTGTTGTAAAACACTACAAAGTATGGAGAAATGATAGAAAAATAAAGGAGGTGGTGGTATAATGGTTCTTACAAAGGAAGATCTGATAGTGAAGGAGGTGAACTACAGTAAGAAAAATGAGGAGTGATAAGTATGCTTATAACAGATGGCAAGAGGGACATTAATATTATAACAGTATACATACCACCCAGAACCAGTGCTTGGGAATATGAACAGTACCAAATGGTGATGAGAAATACTCTAGACAGAATGAAGCAAGAACTCATCAGAAAGGATAGAGTGATGATAGTCGGAGACTTTAATTGTAAAGAAATAGTGTGGGAAGACTACGAAGTGGGCAGAGGAATTGTTAAAGGTAGCAACAAATAACTTGATGACACAGTGGGTGAGATCACCAACAAGGTGCAGGGGACAAGATGTTGCAGCAAGGTTGGATTTGGTATTTACCAGGGGCATCTCTCTAAAGAGGAAATTGAACATAAATGTCCCTTGGGGAAAAGCAATCATGATGTCCTAAGCTTTGAGCTGGATACAGAATTAAGCACGAATAAGATTGTGGAATGCAGGGAGGAAAAATTAAATTATATTAGGGCAAATTATAACCACATAAGGGAGTTCTTTAATGAAATTGACTGGTCCGTGGTATACCAGGAAAGGGATATGCAATTGAAATATGATAAATTTATGGATTTGTATAACTCTGCTGTGAAAAGTTTGTGCCATATTACAGAAAGAGGACTTTAAATAATAAACAGTGGTTTAATAGAAATTGTGAAGAAGCAAAAAAGAACAAAGAAAAGGCATGGAAGAAACTTAAGAAAAACAGTGATGTATTATCAAGAGAAGTTTACAAAACAGCAAGGAATAGATATGTTGAAGTAAGGAGAACAGCACAGAAGGAATATGAACAGAGGGTGGTGGAAAACTGTGATAGTGACCCAAAATGTTTTACAAATTCATAAATGGAAAACTAAATAAAAGGGAGGCAATAGAAAAGGTAAAAATGGGAAGAAGTATATGAGGATGCTGGAGATATAGCTGAAATTTTGAACGACAACTTTTGCAAAGTGTTTACAAAGGAGGAGCATTTTATGGGAGGAAGGCCTACGGAAATAAAGCAAATGCAGGACATCATGGTTACTAAGGAAGATGTAAGGAAAATTATAAGCAATCTGGATATTAATAAATCAATGGGGCCTGATGGCATATCTGGGAGGTTGCTAAATGAATGTAAGGATCAATTGTTGAACCCTGTATTTGATATTGTGGAAACCTCCATACGAACAGGATTAGTCCCGAAAGAGTGGAAAAGAGCTGACATTGTGCCTATATATAAGAATGGTAGTAGAATGGAACCGCTAAATTATAGACCAGTATCGTTGACTAGTATATTGTGCAAGGTATGTGAAGAAGTAATTAAAGCTAAGTGGAGTGAGTATCTAGAAAGTGAAAACATTCTGAGTGAAAGACAGTTTGGTTTCAGAAAAGGAAGATCATGCTATCCAATTTATTATGTTTTTATTCAAGAGTGACTGACATACTACAACATAGAGAGGGATGGGTGGATGCTATCTACCTGGACTTGAGAAAGGCCTTTGATAAAGTACCACACAATAGACTGATGTGGAAACTAAAGAAGATTGGAGGAGTAAATGATAAACTAGCAAAATGGATGGAAAATTACTTAATGGGAAGAGAAATGAGAACAGTGGTGAGAGGAAGGAAGTCCGAGTGGAAGAAGGTAACCAGTGGAGTTCCACAAGGGTCAGTGCTGGTCCCATCATGTTTTTGATTTATGTTAATGATATGCCAGTAGGAATTGACAGTTACATGAACATGTTTGCGGACGATACTAAAATTATGAGGAGAGTAAAGAATGTGGAAGATTGTAACAAGTTACAGGAAGATCTTGATAAAATATATGAGTGGAGTAAGGAGTGGCAGATGGAATTTAATATAGACAAGACCCATGTTATGAAAATGGGAAGAAGTAGATACAGACCAAACTGGGATTACAGGCTGGGTGATGAGAAAATTAAAGAGACCAATGAGGAGAAAGACTTAGGAGTAACCGTGCAAAACACTTTGTCACCGGAGAAACACATTAACAAGATTTTTTGGAAAACATATAACATGCTTCAAAATATTGGCCTTACGTTCCACTACCTAGATGAAGGAATGATGAAGAAGATATTATGTACCTTAATAAGACCCCAGTTAGAATATGCAGCTTGTGTCTGGTCACCGCATATGAAGAAAAATGTGAAGAAGGTAGAAAGGGTACAGAGGCTGGCAACAAGGATGGTACCAGGACTTAGGGAGTTAGACTATGAGGAAAGACTGAGGAAGCTGGGGCTGACCACATTAGAAGAAAGAACAAGAGGAGACATGATAATTATGTATAAATTGGTGAACAAGATTGACATACTGGACAGAGAATTGATAAAGGTGACCACAAGTAATCATCTCCGAGGACATGGAAAAAGCTAATAAAGACATCTGTCTAAATGACGTGAGAAAATACAGTTTCCCGCATCGTAGCATTGATAAGTGGAATAAACTGAACAGTGATGTCGTTGACGCGGTGTGTGTCAATCAGATGAAAGAGAGATATGACAGGAATGGACAAGGAGACAGGACACAGAGAGCTTAGCTCAGGCCCTGTAATACACAAATAGGTAAATACAAATAGGTAAACACACACACACACACACACACACACACACACACACACAACACGGACCGGTAGCTCAGTGGTTAGAGCACTGGCTTCACAAGCCAGAGGACTGGGGTTCAATTCCCCGGCCGGGTGGAGATATTTGGGTGTGTCTCCTTTAACGTGTAGCCCTGTTCACCTAGCAGTGAGTAGGTAGGGATGTAAATCGAGGAGTTGTGACCTTGTTGTCCCGGTGTGTGGTGTGTGCCTGGTCTCAGACCTATCCCAAGATCGGAAATAATGAGCTCTGAGCTCGTTCCGTAGGGTAACGTCTGGCTGTCTCGTCAGAGACTGCAGCAGATCAAACAGTGAATTACACACACACACACACACACACACACACACACACACACACACACACACACACACACACACACACACACACACACACACACACACTGCTGTTACAAGATGATATAAACAAGATCTATGAGTGGAGTTAGAAGTGGAAATTGGAGTTCAATGCCAAGAAATGTCACATAACGGAACTACGAAAGAGCAAAAGAAGACCAGTATAGAACTATTTGATGGGAGAGGAACAAATAATGAAGACTAAAGAACAAAAAGATCTGGAAGTGATTATACAGGAAAATCTGAATCCCGAAAAACACATAAGCAAGATTTTTTATATATTATATAAAATGTTGACTAATGTAAGTGGCATTTCAATTCATGGACAAAAATATGAAAAAAAATATCAGCATATGCATGATACGTCCAAAGCTGGAATATGCAGCTGTGGTGTGGTCTCTGAGCTCTAAAAAAGATATACGAAGATTGGAACGGATAGAGAAGATCGCTACAAAGATGGTGCTGGAATTAAAGGACCTAACAGGTGAAGAAAGGCTGAAGGAAATGGGACTATCAGCCTTACAAGATAGAAGAGAACGAGGAGGTCTAATAACAATGTACACAACAGACAATGGCATTGAAAAGATAAACAAGGAAGACCTGGTGCTGTGACAGAAAAAGACAGAAGTACAAGAGGTCACATAAAGAAGATCAGGATGAGGCAGTGTGTGAAAGATATTGGAAAATACAATTTTCCACACAGAACAGTGGAATGCATTCAATAATGAAGTTGTTACAGCACATAATGTGTATAACTTTAAGGAAAAATTGCATAAATGGAGACAGGGAGACAGGACACTATGAGCCCCACTCAAGCCTTGTACAAAACAACTAGGTAAATACAGTGTCAACACTGTGCTGAAATGATGTGCTGCAAAACTCCCAGGGAAATTGCTTCAGCAGGCGCTGGAGCTAGACATATGTACAGGGGGGATAGGGGGCCATATGGTTCTCCTGTTTCCATAGTAAATAAGGAAACCACAGGGTTCTCCTGTCTCCATAATAAATAAATTTTGGATCCTATAGATCAGTGATATTCACTAAATTTTGCAAGGGAGCCACTTCGGTTAAACACATTCATTGAGAGAGCCAAAGCTACTGCAAGCTAGTGTAACTTAACTAAATTAAGTAGTACTGGGCTGCTAGTGCAATATAGTAAATAAGAAAAATTAGACATGATAATATTAGCCTATATATCTTGTTATTAATAGCAAAATAAAGACCAAACTTACTTAATGCTGTGATGAGCAGAAGTGTGCTTTTTTGTTTTTATTAATTAATTTATTTATTTTTCGAGAGCCCCAAATTGAGTCATCGCGAGCCACTGGCGGCTCGCAAGCCGTGCAATGAATACCACTGGTATAGACGGAAAAATGGCGAGAGAAACGGAATTGAGTGCAGCCAGACAAATGACATCAAAACAAATGCTATATTGTAAAAATCAGCAATTTATCGAAACACCAGTTGGACTGAGGAGATTGAATGAGGATACTAAGGATAAGGACTTTTCTGGATTTAGAGACAAAAGAGGCAATATGAGAAGGTTGATAAACGTGGAAAGAGAGATAAAGTACATGAAGGCAGTGATGGACAAGTAGGACAGACTGATAACTGAAAACACAGAACTGAGAATGAGATTAGTCAAATGTGAGGTCAGTATAATCAATCAGTGATTAAAGGAGGAGATACAGGAGATAAAGAAACAAAATGATATATTAAAAGTTACAAGTCACAAATACAAAGATTCCTTAAGGAGCCTACAAAAAAAAAAAGTAAAGGATGGGATTGAGGACAGAGTAGAAATTGGATTGGGTGAAAACAAGCTGAAGGAATTACAAAATGCATGGAAACAAGAACAGGAAGAAAAAAGTAAAATTTTCAGAGGTACTAAAGAGACAAATTCAAGAAAAAACAAAAGATGCTGTTATACAACTAATTAAGGAGAAAGAAGATCTAGTGAGAGATACAGTGGATAATAGGAAATGTTTCGTGGTTTTTGGGATGAAGGGAAAAAAAATCCAGACAAGTTCATGAGAGCGTGAAGAGAGAGAATTTGCCAAAACTATTATCAAACAGGTCCAGGACAGCACACAGGAGCTGGAACAGGAGGTGGAGGAAATGATTAGGTTGGAAATATCTAGTGAAGGGAGTAGGAAACCAATGAAAGTGAGAATTAAATCACAGGTGGCAGTCGAGGAAATTATGACAAGAAAAGGGAAGCTGGCCAATGATACTGAACATAAGGATATATGGATAAAAAGAGATATGAACCTAGAGGAGAGGGAAAAGGAGAAAGTGCTAAGAAGTGAAGCTAAGGAAAAAAAAACGAGAAAAGGATGGATCGAGAAAAAGAATTTCTACTGGAGGGTTTTAGATATGAGACTAAAGAATTAGTATCTATGGAAGAGCTGGAAGAAAGAGGAGATTGTGGAGGAGGCAAGAAATTAAGAGTGACTTATAACAATACAGATGGGTTGTTATCCAGCGTGTTGGAGGTCAGGGATTATTTGAAAGAAAAAAAAGCCAGATGTAATGTGCATTGCTGAAACAAAACTAAGAGTGGAGATCCATGTTAACTTTAAGGGGGAGGGATATAATACCTGGAGAAGAGACAGGAAGGGTAAAGAGGGAGGAGGAGTGCTAATAATGATTCGCAAAAATATATATGTGGAGGATGTGCAATATGGTGAGGGCAAGGTGGAGGTAATAGGAGTAACAATCAAAACAGGAATTGAAAAAGAGAAAAATTATAGTTATATATGTGCCACCTAAGACAAATACATGGGGAATTGAGGAACATAAGGATATGCAAAAAGAGGTGATTAAGTGCTTTGATAATATGATAAGAAGAGATGAAAGAATACTATTAGTAGGAGACTTTAACTGTAAAAGAGTAAACTGGAGAGAGATGGTAGTAATGGGTAATGCTGGACAATGGAGTGAAGAGGTATTACAGTTGACTATGGTGAATACAATGGATCAGTGGGTGGAAGAGTCAACACGATACATGAAGGAAGAAGAACCATCGTAACCTAGTATTCACAAAGAAGCCAGAGCTCTCTTGGAGTATAAAGTATCTTAGACCAATGGGAAGTAGTGATCATGTAACACTAATGTTGGAAATGCAGGATAAGGATGGGATAAGACACAGAGAATATAAAAAAGAGATTACAATATGCAAGAGCAGATTTTGAAAAGTGAAGAAAATTTTTTGCTGATATTGAGAGGAACATTAAGAACAGAAGGACAATACAGGGGAAATATGAAATTCTCCTACAAAAATATAACAAAGGAGTGAAGAAATATGTACCTATCTATAGAATAAAGAAAAGTATACATGTTTGGCACAATGCCTGATGTATAAAAGCTAAAAAGGCAAAAGATAAAGCTTGAAAACTTAAAAAGCAGAGAAAAGAAAATAACAGACAGCGGTATAAGGATGCGAGAAATGAATATATCAGAGTAAGGAGAGAGGAAGAAAGAAAATTTGAGAAAGATGTGGTGCAAAAAAGCTTTTCTACAATTTTATAAACGGTAAGATGAAGAATAAGGAAACAAAAGAAAAAATAATTAAAGGAGGGAAGACATACCAAACAGCAAAGGAAATAAGTGAAATAATGAATGAGAGCTTCAAAACTGTGGTCACTGAAGAAGAGTAATTTGCAGAACCAAATAGGACATTGCATAGCTGCAGATTGCAGGAAATCATAGTACACAAAGGAGATATTGGAAGATTACTACATAATTTGGATGTCAGAAAAGCAATGGGGACAGTTGGTGTATCAAGCTGGGCACTAAAAGAATGTAAAGAGCAGCTATTAGATCCAATTTGGGAAACGGTTACAAGTTCATTAAAAGAAGGGAGAGTACCACTAGATTGGAAGAGAGCCAACATAATCCATATATTCAATAGAGAAAAGTCAACTGAGCCATTAAATTATAGACTGGTGTCACTTACAAGTGTTGTGGGGATGTTAAGTGAAATAGTTATCAGAGAAAAATTGTCTGTTTGATATAACTTGCTCTTCAAGATATTTAATCTTGAAGAGCAAGTTATATCAAACAGACAATTTGGGTTCAGGACAGGAAGGTTATGTGTGTCAAACTTATTAAGTTTCTACTCAAGAGTAATTGAAGGACTGGAGAGTAGAGATGGATGGGTGGACAGAATATACCTAGACATAAAAAAGGCTTTTGATAAAATCCTTCACAGCAGACTACTTTGGAAGTTAGAGAGCATAGGACGACTGACTGGATAAGGGATTATTTGAAGGACAGAGATGAGAACTGTGATTAGAGATAGATACTCATCCTTGAGGGATAAAGTAACAAGTGGAGTGTCATAAGGGTCAGTGTTATGTTCCATGTACAGGCAAACCCTGCATAACGAATGGGTTAGGTTTAAAAAAAAAGTGTTCATTATGCAAAAATTTCTTGTGTGGGGCCCTAGGATGAGTAAAAAAGATAAATAAAAAAATTTAAAAAATCCAAACGCGTCAAATTCGGACATGGCAGTGGATGGTGGTGGTGGTGATTCAGCGGCGTTTTCAAAATCAGCCAAAATTCCCGCAATAAAAATTTTGTTATAGCGGGATTTGGTGTTCGTTATGTGATTTAAGGGTGTGGAAGGGCGGCGGGGTGGTGGAAGATTGGATATGAAGGTGTGATCAGAATACACTCAAGAGAAATCACTCGAATTGAGTTCTCGTGGCGAATATATATATATATATATCTGAACCTCTTAACCAACTCGCACCCGCAATCCTCACAATTTCAAATTTATTTTAAGGGAACAATTCTCGGGACCCAACACAGACAGATAATCACAGAAGTAAAACACAGTTGCTACACTTTTCCCTTTATTAGTAACTTACAATAATACCTTACACGCCATGCGGTCACATACACGCACACACACAGGCGCACACTATATATTCCTAGAATAACTAAGAAAAGACTTACCACCACTCTGGGATACAATACTCTGCCATGCGTGAGTTCGTGAACACTAAACACTACCTTGTACAAAGACAGCGACCACCCACGTGGACTCCAGGGCCTCCGGGATCACTCCGCCACGTGGGGACGAAGGACACGAATGCACAACACAAATGTTTCTAGAAATAGTTCATCTCAGCTCTTCACAGCTGGGTAGCCACCTGTAAAACACTAATCTGTCCTTGCACAACAGCCTGAAATAAATGATGTAGCTCGTGGCTCCCAACCACTGCTTAACACACTCTCAAAGCCTGAAACGTGGCTCGGCACAGCCTTCAGCACGTGTGAACACAGAGTTAAAATAATTCGTCTTTATCTTGGAGATCGGTATCTCCTCCGTTTCTGCACGACGCTCAGCAAATCATATTGATCTTAAGAGGCTGTTTTCCCTCTGATAAGATGATAGAATCGAAGCCGTGAGCAATATACGGAGGAAAATTACCTACCTTGTGAGCAACACACCCACTTCACACCAAGTCGCGCACTAGACTAGCCATGCGTGTGACCCACTGCAGGTCACGCGCCCTGGCTTGACCCCATTAAACAATAGCTTTTCCTCTAATTCTCCTCATTCCTCTTTCTAACGCCATCCCAACTCTGCATGGACACGTCTATACACCGAAGACGCCCACAGATATGCACAACTCGATGGTGTGCACATGAAAGAAGCAAATTGTTGAGGAAATTTAAATATCGCGCTGAAGTTGAGGTTGGCAACCCTCGCGCTGCCATCCAACCTCCTCGCCAGTCTCAGAGTTGCCAATTACCGATCTGCTGTTTCTCATTACTACAGCTCCATAATGACTCTAGTCATCTCCTCAGCATTCCAATATTGTAGCCAATATCCAATTACACATCTCAGTACTATCAGCTGGGAGAATAACTCGTTCTTCTGAACTAGCTTCTCCCAGCAATGTGTATTCCTCCACCTTGAAGACAGGCGAACATAGCCTTGCGTGGGCATCATCTGTTGGTTCTTTCTGCAAATTTATTCGCTGGCATGGGCTTACCATGACAAAGGGTAATAAAACAAAACATTCGTTGTGGCGAAAATTCATTGTGTAAACGTTCATTATGCGGGGTTTGCCTGTATATGTAAATGAAATTCAAAATGGGGTAAACAGTTATATTAATTTGTTTGCTGATGATGCAAAATTGCTATGAGTAATCAAAACTCAAGAGGACTGTTTGCTGCTGCAGAAAGATATAAACAAAATCTACAAGTGAAGTAAGAAGTAGAAATTAAAGTTCAATGCAAAGAAATGTCACGTAAAGGAACTAGGAAAGAGTAAGAGAAGACCGGCAAGGAACTATCTGATAGGAGAGGAACTATCTGATAGGAGAAGAACAAATAATGAAGACTAAAGAGGAAAAAGATTTGGGAGTGGTTATACAAGAAAATCTGAACCCTGAAAAACACATAAGTATGATATTTGAATTAGCATATAAAATGTTTACTAATATAAGAGAGGCATTTCAATTCATGGATAAATATATGTATGATGAAAAATATTATCACAAGCATGATACATCATAAGCTGGAATATGCAGCAGTGGTATGATCACTGAGCTCTAAAAAAGGTATAAGAAGATTAGAATGGATTCAGAAGATAGCTACAAAGATGGTACTGGAACTAAAGGACCTAACATATGAAGAAAGGCAGAAGAAATGTTGTTGTTTTTTTATTAATTAATTAATTTATTTTATTTTTTTTATTATTAATTAATTTATTTATTTATTTATTATTTTTTTTTTTTTACGTTAAGTGCCTGTAGGCACACTTGAAGAGTGTATGGGAAACGCTGTTCAGCTTCCGCCCATTAGTGGCGCAGGCAACTTTATTTGTAGTGGTACCCATATTAGGGCCCATATCACCCCCGAAGCTCATTATGGGTGTAACCAGCTAGAACCTGGGTATCATGGTGACATGTAGGTAACTTTAAACCACTCGACAAACGGCAAAGTGTTTAAGGCTGTACGTGGTGGGATTCAAACCTACGCGTGGACGTCTGTCCGATCCCACGCTAACCACCTTATCCACTATGCCACTGCCTCCCTTGTAAGTTTGGAACTGCCAACCTTACACGATAGAAGAGAACGAGGAGACTTAAAAACAATGTATAAAATAGTAAATGGCATTAAAAAGATAGACAAGGAAGACCTGGTGCTGGTGACATAAGAAGCTGGAAGGAGAAGAGGAAATGTAAAGAAGATTAGGATGAGGCAGTGTGTGAAGGATATTGGAAAATACAGTCTTCCACATAGAATGGTAGAAAAGTGGAATGCATTGAGTGATGAAGTTGTTACAGCACATAATGTGCATAACTTTACAGAAAAATTGGATAAATGGAGACATGGAGACAAGACACTATGAGCCCCACTCGAACCCTGTACAATACAATTAGGTAAATACACAAAATAATGGCTTCTCACCTGAAGTCATGTCCCCAGTCTGAAACACAGTGGGCCTCATCAATGACAAATCTTGAAAGCCTCTGATGGTTGTAGAGTCGTTCCAGGAGGTCAGTAAATTTCTGACTGGCACTAATCTTTTCAGGGGTCACATACAAGAGCTTCATGGCTGTAGAATTTCAAAGTCCAGATTAAAAAAAAAAAAAAAAAAAAAAAAAATATATATATATATATATATATATATATATATATATATATATATATATATATATATATATATATATATATATATATATATACACACAAAATGAATAAATACCATATATATGTAGTATGTGTAAATGAATAATAATCAAACAAGTAGAAGTAAATAAAAATAAATAATACAGAATAATAGTGCTTTTAATAAAGAATATATTGAGTCAATGAAATTAGTTGTCCATTACGGTCAATTAATACTATACTAGACTGCAGTTTACAAATGCAGTGGAGTACCAAATTTCATGGTATTTCAATTAATTTTCTGGCAAGAACTAAAAATTCCAAGTACAAAGGCACTCAAGTTTTGTTTCTGCCACCTTACATTTAGTTCATCAACCACTTCACAATGGATGCTTAAAAATGCATGTAGCTGATGTATGGCAGACCCAAAAGCATTCACTCATCTAATATCCGGTATGAAATATAATTTTTCTCTCACTTTCCATCTCTGATAAAAGAAGTAAAAAAACATATGTCCAGTACCTAGATTCTTCAGTAATCCAGCATCCATCTGTATTAACTTTCTATGTGTGCATGCAAGTGTGCATGCACGTAAGAGTACACACACACGGTAGCTCAGTGGTTAGAGCGCTGGCTCCACAAGCCAGAGGACCGGGGTTCAATTCCCCAGCCGGGTGGAGATATTAGGGTGTGTCTCCTTTCACGTGTACCCCCTGTTCACCTAGCAGTGAGTAGGTACGGGATGTAAATCGAGGAGTTGTGACCTTGTTGTCCCGGTGTGTGGTGTGTGCCTGGTCTCAGGCCTATCCGAAGATCGGAAACAATGAGCTCTGAGCTCGTTCCGTAGGGTAACGTCTGGCTGTCTCGTCAGAGACTGCAGCAGATCAAACAGTGAATTACAAACACTGATCCTGAGAGAAGAACATGACATTCAAAGCACAAGATCGCATAGTAAAAAACTGAGGAAGGGAAGATGTCTGAGAGATGTTAAAAAATATAGTTTCTCGCAAAGACGTGTTGAGACTTGGAACAGTTTGAGTGAGGAAGTGATGTCAGCAATGAGTGTGCATAGTTTTAAAGAAAAATTGGATAAGTGTAGATATGGAGACGGGGCCACACGAGCGTAAAGCCCAGGCCCTGTAAAACTACAACTAGGTAAATACAACTAGATAAATACACACACACACACACACACACACACACACACACACACACACACACACACACACGATAGCTCAGTGGTCATAAGAGGATTGCGGGAGGAAACTAACAGGAACTGGCAGGATAGGAGGGATAAGGAAAACGACAGGATCAAGTCTTTACTGAATAAGATCTGAGTAGAGGAAGAGGGCCTATATACTGAGGTAGAAGAAAGTGTGAGATTAGGAGCTTTTGAGGAAGGCAAGAATAAACCATTAAAATTGAAATTAAAGTTTCAGGTGGCAGCTGAGGTCTTGCTGAGGAGGGCTTGGAAACTTAAGGACTCTGAGAAAACCAAAACAATTTACATAAGAAGAAATATGTCACAGGATGAACGAATGAAAATGAAAGAGCTTGTAACTGAAGTGAGAGAGAGGAATGACGAAAGAAGAGGAGGAAAAGACCAAATTTTTTTTGGAGGATGAGAAATGGGAGGCTAAAGAAGTGGTGGATAAAACAGACGGAATAGACATTACATGGAAGAAAGAGACTAGGAATGGAATACAAGTGACTTACATGAATATAGATGGATTTCTGTCTAAGAGGCTAGAATGTATGGATTACCTAAGAAATAATGAACCGGACATAATGTGTGTGGTGGAAACAAAGCTAAGGCCCAAAATAAAGCTAGATTTGTTTGTTGTAAAACATTACAAAGTATGGAGAAATGATAGAAAAATAAAGGTGGTGGTATAATGGTTCTTACTAAGGAAGATCTGATAGTGAAGGAGGTGAACTATAGTAAGAGAAATGAGGAAGTGATAAGTATGCTTATAACAGATGGTAAGAGAGACATTAATATTATAACAGTATACATACCACCCAGAACCAGTGCTTGGGAATATGAACAGTACAAAATGGTAATGAGAAATACTCTAGACAGAATGAAGCAAGAACCCATCAGAAAGGATAGAGTGATGATAGTCAGGGACTTTAATTGTAAAGAAATAGTGTGGGAGGACTACAAAGTGGTGAACGGTGGTGAGTAGGCAGAGGAATTGTTAAATGTAGCAACAAATAACTTGATGACACAGTGGGTGAGATCACCAACAAGGTGTAGGGGACAAGATGTTGCAGCAAGGTTGGATTTGGTATTTACCAGGGGCATCTCTCTAAAAGAGGAAATTGAACATGAATGTCCCTTGGGGAAAAGCAATCATGATGTCCTAAGCTTTGAGCTGGATACGGAATTAAGCACGAATAAGATTGTGGAATGCAGGGAGGAAAAATATAATTTTATTAGGGCAAATTATAACCACATAAGGGAGTTCTTTAATGAAATTGACTGGTCCGTGGTATACCAGGAAAGGGATATGCAATTGAAATACGATAAATTTATGGATTTATATAACTCTGCTGTGAAAAAGTTTGTGCCATATCATAGAAAGAGGACTTTAAATAATAAACAGTGGTTTAATAGAAATTGTGAAGAAGCAAAAAAGAACAAAGAAAAGGCATGGAAGAAACTTAAGAAAAACAGTGATGTATTATCAAGAGAAGTTTACAAAACAGCAAGGAATAGATATGTTGAAGTAAGGAGAACAGCACAAAAGGAATATGAACAATGGGTGGTGAAAAGCTGTGATAATGACCCTAAAATGTTTTACAAATTCATAAATGGAAAACTAAATATAAGGGAGGCAATAGAAAAGTTAAAAAATGGGGAAGAAGTATATGAGGATGCTAGAGATATAGCTGAAATTTTGAACGACAACTTTTGCAGTGTTTACAAAGGAGGAGCATTTTATAGGAGAAAGGCCTACGGAAATAAAGCAAATGCAAGACATCATGGTTACTAAGGAAGATGTAAGGAAAATTATAAGCAATCTGGATATTAATAAATCAATGGGGCCTGATGGCATATCTGGGAGGTTGCTAAATGAATGTAAGGATCAATTGTTGAACCCCGTATTTGATATTGTAGAAACCTCCATATGAACAGGAATAGTTCCGAAAGAGTGGAAAAGAGATGACATTGTGCCTATATATAAGTGTACCGAGTAGCAGTACTGGAGTGGGATTATTACCCACTATTAGGGTATTTATTTAGTCCAAATCCTCATCTTCCCTTTCATATGTGTAGCTAGGAATTCTTATATAGGGAGTCCCTGAAGGGGGAGAAGGGAGATGACGTATGGCTGCGTGCGCAGTCATCATGGCTGCCACCTTATAAGGTGAGGAGCGTGGTGGCGTCGCCCTCAGAACATCACCCCGCTCTCGTCTCGAGCACCGTTCCTGTGGAACCTTCTGCCACTTCCAGCCCAACAGGCCCAATCAGGCAGAGAGACAGAGAGAAAGAGAAGCAGGACGCCGCGAGGGACAGGCCACCATTTTTACCTCTTGGGACGCCACCACATGCACCCTCACGCCCTCTCATCTACAGCTGAGTTACCCACGGTTTCCCCACCCCCATAGGTCTCCCATCTTATAGGTAGGCTAGGTAGGAAGTTATCTGACTGTGATGAGTTGCTATTGAATTAAAGGGTCTATTTTGTTAAGCTTGGTGTGTTCATCACTCCCCCCTTGGATTCGTTACATCTTTCTTGCTCCCCTTACTCGGCCTAAGCTTCACGTAAGCCCAGTACAAGAGACTGAGCCTCACGAAGGTTCAGTATAGATGTGTTTTATATAGGCACATCGACCCACGTAACTCTCCGTAGAGACAGGAGTAATCAGTGTTTATCCCCCCCCTTGTTTAGTAGTGAAGTGGTGTTTCTCCTCCGTTTATTTTTTTTTTTTTTTTTCCTTTTCTTAATTTTGCCTCATGTTTCAAGTGGCCATTATGGAGTCACAGCGACAGGAAAGAGGAAGGGGAACAGTGAGAGTTAGGTGTTCGTCCCTTCCCCCATGATGTTTTGTTGGTGGTTCGGTAGCACGGGGACACTCCCCCACAAGTAATTACCTTTGGGTGGTAGTTGGCACCGTGCCGGTCCCCCTTGCTACCCTCCCACCTCTAGTTTATCCGCGCGGATAAGCTAGGGGAGGAGACCAAAATTTTTCTTTCTTTTTTTTTCAGTTTAGGGGTAATTTTTTTTTTTTACATTTCCCATTTGGCTCATATGTTCTGGCATGTTTTTTTTCAATAAGTTATTTTCTTATGCATTGATATTTTGGTGTGATTAGCTTCTTGTCTCCACAGGAAGGTACGTTGTTTTTATAATGAGAATTTAAGTTGTGTTTTGGTGAAATAGAAAGCCACTGTTCACCCAATTTTCATTTTGTTTAGTTTGTGACAAGTTGTCAGGTATTTTTTTTCTTTCGTTATGGATGAGTTGGCGGATTTTCTGAGCTTAAGGGCGGAGTGGATGCCTAAAAAGGAAAATGAACCAGTAATAAAAACGAAGATGATACGGTAGTTAACCAGATAACGAGCGTAAGTCCGTCAGGTGCAGAGGCAGTAAATAACTTAGAGATGAAGGAATATTTAGAAGGAGGAAGAATACCACGTGCCAGATACTCCCCTGTCGTTTTGAATCAGTTTATTGTTCACGATGGAGTGTTATATTACTCCAAACAAAAGAAAGATGGAACCATCCTATATTTATTGGTTGTACACCAGACACTAAAGAAACAAGCTATTGTATTGGCCCATGAAAAAGAGTCTGGACATTTAGGACAACTAAAAACCATGTTAAAAGCTGAAGAATATTTTTACTAGCCAAATCAAAGATGAGACATAAAGAAATCTAACAGAGAATGTATAATTTGTCAACAATGTAAAACTGCACCAGCTTTACAAAAGACATACCAGGAATTGCCTCCTGTAAATCAACCTTTGGAAAGAATTAGTATCGATATTACTGAAATGACTCCAGCCAGAGGAGGTTATAAGTACGTATTAACCATCATAGATAACTTTTCAAGATTTGTAAAGTTGGTGAAGTTACGGTCCAGACACGCTGAGGAGGTAGTTAGGGTTATTAAGAGTTACTTGGGAGACTATGGGGTACCGAAGGTACTCCTAGCTGACAACGCGTGCGAGTTCCGCTCACAATTGTTGACAGAATTCTATCGTACGCATGGGATAGAGATGGTGTTTTCCACCCCATACCATCCATGTGGGAACTCTATCACCGAACGGTTACATCGAACCATGAAGTCAGTGCTAGCGTCTCTCGGGAAAGGACAACCGCACAGGTGGTCCGAGTGCCTCACGCAGTGTCAGTAGATCCTTAATGCGGCCGTACACACGAGACCATTGGCGAACAACCCTATTTCCTTTTCTTCCGGCGCCATGCTCCTCGCTATGTGGGAACTACTTTGCCCCAGGTGGACGATGAAATAGACATTAATGCAGCCCTGGAGGCAGTGAGACAATCATCCCGTGCAAATAGCAGGAAGTGGTTAGCTAGAGCGAACATTGGCCGGAAGGACCAAAAAGTCGAGGTAGATGATTTGGTGTGGATAAAAAGGGAACAGCTTGGTTCGTCAGCTGATAGAAAACTTGGTCTCAAGTGGATTGGACCGTATAAGGTTAAAAAGGTGAATTCTGATGGAGTGTCATATGAAGTGGAAAATGTGTTCAATGGCAAAATACTCCATAGAGCAGCTGACCGAGTGAGAAAATATGTAACTGATGAAGGGTACGTGGTAGACATGGAAGAAATTGTAGTGCCCTCCGATGAGGAGGAAGAAGACAATGAGGTAGAGGAGCCCAGACCGACTCGTGAGAGACGGCCAGTGAGGAGATTTATAGAAGAATACTAAGTGTATAGACCCCTAAGGACATTGGAATCTTGTGACTGCCCTATACTTCTTTTGCAGCTACATCAGACCCGCTGCTGGGGAAGGAGACCGCCACTGTTGGGGGTGGCTGGAATGTTCAGGAGGGGGGGCCTCCTGAATCCAGTCCCCACAGAATAAGGCCTTGGAGAGGACTACGTCGGCCTCTCTACTCCGCCCCTGTACGCCTGGACTGATGGGAAGTGGGTGGCGCAACACCAACTGGGAGGTCAGGTCCTGCCGAACCAGTAGAGACGTCAAGGTCTCACACTAAGTGGAAAATTGTAGAGTGTGAAATGTTGAAACGAAGGGCAGTAATACCACAGATACCCTGGACACTGTAAATAGCCCTAAATGGTTATATATGCTCACGGTGGTGTATCGCGATTACGTGGATTGTTATGTGTGTGTTACTTTTTTGTTGTTGTAAAAGAGAAGACGAGGATTTGTTTTCCCTGAGGAAAAAGCCATGTACCGAGTAGCAGTACTGGAGTGGGATTATTACCCACTTAAGTAGGGTATTTATTTAGTCCAAATCCTCATCTTCCCTTTCATATGTGTAGCTAGGAATTCTTATATAGGGAGTTCCTGTAGGGGGAGAAGGGAGATGACGTATGGCTGCGTGCGCAGTCATCATGGCTGCCACCTAATAAGGTGAGGAGCGTGGTGGCGTCGCCCTCAGAACATCATCCCGCTCTCGTCTCGAGCACTGTTCCTGTGGAACCTTCTGCCACTTCCAGCCCAACAGGCCCAATCAGGCAGAGAGACAGAGAGAGAGAGAAGCAGGACGCCGCAAGGGACGGGCCGCCATTTTTACCTCTCGGGACGCCACCACACGCACCCTCACGTCCTCTCATCTACAGCTGAGTTACCCACGGTTTCCCCCCCCCCCCATAGGTCTCCCATCTTATAGGTAGGCTAGGTAGGAAGTTATCTGACTGTGATGAGTTGTTATTGAATTAAAGGGTCTATTTTGTTAAGCTTGGTGTGTTCATCACTCCCCCTTGGATTCGTTACATCTTTCTTGCTCCCCTTACTCGGCCTAAGCTTCACGTAGGCCCAGTACAAGAGACTGAGCCTCACGAAGGTTCAGTATATAAGAATGGTAGTAGAATGGAACCGCTAAACTATAGACCAGTATCGTTGACTAGTATATTGTGCAAGGTATGTGAAGAAGTAATTAAAGCTAAGTGGAGTGAGTATCTAGAAAGTGAAAACATTCTGAGTGAAAGGCAGTTTGGTTTCAGAAAAGGAAGATCGTGCGTATCCAATTTATTATGTTTTTTATTCAAGAGTGACTGACATACTACAACATAGAGAGGGGTGGGTGGATGCTATCTACCTGGACCTGAGAAAGACCTTTGATAAAGTACCACACAATAGACTGATGTGGAAACTAAAGAAGATTGGAGGAGTAAATGATAAACTAGCAAAATGGATGGAAAATTACTTAGTGGGAAGAGAAATGAGAACAGTGGTGAAAGGAAGGAAGTCCGAGTGGAAGAAGGTAACCAGTGGAGTTCCACAAGGATCAGTGCTTGGTCCCATCATGTTTTTGATTTATGTTAATGATATGCCAGTAGGAATTGACAGTTACATGAACATGTTTGCAGATTTTCCTCTTTAGTCTTCATTATTTGTTCCTCTCCCATCAAATAGTTACATACTGGTCTTCTCTTATTCTTTCCTAGTTCCATTATAAGGCACTTCTTGCCATTAAACTCCAATTTCCACTTCCTGCTCCACTCATAGATCTTGTTTAAATCTTCCTGCAACAACACTCCTCTCTGGTTTTGATAACTCTTAGCAACTTTGCATCATCAGCGAATAAATTTATATAACTGTTTATCCCAATGTGAATGTCGTTTACATAAACTTAAAACATAATGGGGTCTAACACTGACCCTTGTGGCACTCCGCTAGTTACTTTACACCAAGATGAGTATGTATCTCTGATCACAGTTCTCATTTCCCTATCCTTCAAATAATCTCTTATCCATTCGAGCAAGGTTCCATGCAGTCCTCCTATGTTCTCTAGTTTCCAAAGTAGCCTTCCATGAGGAACTTTATCAAAAGCCTTTTTAATGTCCAGGTATACTGTGTCTACCCATCCATCTCTGTTTTCAAGTCCTGCAATAACTCTCAAATAGAAGCTTAATAGGTTTGAGCTTTCATAATTTTGGCATGTGGTTTTTTAGAATGTCAATTTGCTGCTTTATTTCCTGAATCTCCTCTTTCAATTCCTGTCCTGATTTATTGCACTGACTTTCTCACATTCAGCTACTCTCAATTTCAGGGCTGTGTTCTCCGTTATCAGTCGGTCTTGTTTGCCCATGAGACTGGACATCACCTCTTTCATATATCTTAATTCTCTTTCTACATTAATAAGCCTTCTCATATTACCTCGTTCATCCCTGAAACCCAAGAAATCCTTTTCCATAGTATCATCTAACAGTTTCCTTAAACCAATAGTGGTTTCTATAAAGCGTTGGTTATCACTCGGCATATGTTTTGATTCTACCATGTGCCTGGCAGCGCTACTTGGTTCCATCTCTCTCTCATTATTCATTCCTTATATGTGATCTAACACTTATTTAATTTGGAGATAGGAGAACCTATGGCCCCCTCTCCCCCTGTACATACGTCTAAGGCCAGTCTCCAACTCCTTTTGTAGGAATCTCTGTGAGCTACTCAAATGCGTGTGTCCTGCACGGTGGCTGCGCTCTGTGTGTGTGTGTGTGTGTGTGTGTGTGTGTGTGTGTGTGTGTGTGTGTGTGTGTGTGTGTGTGTGTGTGTGTGTGTGTGTGTGTGTGTGTGTGTGTGTGTGTGTGTGTGTGTGTGTATTTACCTAGTTGTAGTTTTACAGGGCCTGGGCTTTATGCTCGTGTGGTCCCGTCTCCATATCTACACTTATCCAATTTTTCTTTAAAACTATGTACACTCTTTGCTGATACCACTTCCTCACTCAAACTGTTCCAAGTCTCAACACATCTTTATGGAAACTAAATTTTTAACATCTCTCAGACATCGTCCCTTCCTTAGTTTCTTACTATGCGATCTTGTGCTTCTAAAGTCATATTCTTCTCTCAGGATCAGTTTCTCATTATCCACTTCATCCATTCCGTTAATCAATTTATAAACTTGTATCAGATCCCTCTCTCTTCTCTGCTCCAAGGTTGGTAGATCCATTGCCTTTAGTCTCTCCTCATATGCCATCCCTTTAAATTCTGGAACCATTCTTGTAGCCATTTTTGTAGTCTCTAATTTTCTTATGTGTTTCTTTTATGGGGAGTCCACACAACTCCTGCATATTCCAATCTAGGTCTTATTTTAGTACTTATCAATTTCTTCATCATTTCCTTGTCCATATAGTGAAATGCTACTCCAATATTCCTTAGCAAATTATCGTCTCTCTGAAAATTCTATCAATATGGCTTACCGGTTGATTATTTTCTTCCATTGTCACTCCCAAGTCCTTTTCCTTTTTTACTTTTTCTAGTTCTACTCCATCTCCCATCTTATAGATTCCCACTGGTCGTCTTTCACTTTTTCCCATTTCCATGACATGGCTTTTGTCCACATTGAATTCCATCTCCCATTTTTTGCTCCATTTCCAGATCTTGTTTAAGTCTTCCTGTAGTATTTCACAATCCTCTTTTTGTTTAATGACTCTGCACAGTTTCGCATCGTCCGCAAACAGATTTATGTAGCTGTTCACTCCCTCTGGCATGTCATTTATATATACGAGAAAAGTATTGGTGCCAATACTGACCCCTGTGGCACTCCGCTGTCTACTGTTCTCCACTTGGACTTCATATCTTTAACTATCGTCCTTATTTCTCTCCCCCTTAAGTAATTCTTCATCCATCTCAATGTGCTTCCTTTTAAGCCACCCTTCTCCTCTAACTTCCATAGTAATCTTTCATGTGGCACTTTATCAAAAGCCTTTTTTAGATCTAAATAAATACAGTCAACCCATCCTCTCTCTCTTGTACTTTATCAACTATTCTAGAGTAGAAACTCAATAAATTTGTCACACATGACCGACCTTTTCTAAAACCAAATTGGCTATTTGATAATATTTTGTTGTCTTCAAGAAACCCGATCCATTGCTTCTTTATTACTTTTTCACACATCTTGCATATTACACTAGTTAGTGATACCGGTCTGTAATTTAAAGGTTCTTCCTTCCTTCCGCTCTTATATATGGGAACCACCTCAGCTCTTTTCCACTCCACTGGCACTGTTCCATTTTCTATTGAGCATTTTATGATGTTGTATATTGGACTTGCTAGTTCTTCCCTACATTCTTTCAGTATTCTGCCTGAGACTTCATCCGGTCCCATTGCCTTTTCCTCATCCAATTCCGTCATCAACTTTTTATTTCAAGCTTGGTTACTTTAATCTCTTTCATATAGACAGTCTCTCTATTACCCTGTGGTCTTTCAAATTTGGATTCCTTAGTAAAGACCTCATGAAATTTACTATTTAACAGTTCTGCCATACTTTTTGGGTCTTCCACCATTCCGTTTCTCCTTTTAACCTTTCTATTGTTTCTTTTTGTCTTATTTTTCCATTTATGAATCTGTAGAACAATTTTGGTTGTTCCTTACATTTTTCGACAATGTCCTTTTCATAGTTCTTTTCTTCTTCCTTTCTCACCTTAGCATATTCATTTCTTGCTGCTTTGAAGTTTTCCTTATTTTCTGGATTTCTGTTTCTTCTCCACCTTTTCCATGCTCCATCTCGTTTCTCCTTTGCCCTAGCACATCTTGCATTAAACCAATCTTTCTTTCCTTCTTCTTTAGGTCTATATTTCGGAACATATTCCCTGACCCCAGTTTTGTATATTTCCAAAAATAAGTTATATTTCTCTTGAACCGTTAATGAGTTTTCCATCTCCTCCCAGTTTACGTTTTTAAAATAGTTCTTGAGATTCTCAATATCAGCCTTTCTGTAATTTAATCGGTCTCCTTTGTATGATTCATCTCTATCTTCCTTTCCTTCTTCTATATCCATCTCTAATATTACATGGTCACTCTTTCCCAATGGGCACTTGTATCTTATATCATCGTTAATTGGTATATCCCTTGTAAAAACTAGATCTAATCTTGCCGGCTCATCGTTTCCTCTGAATCTTGTGTTTTCCTTTACTCTTTGTACCATCAAATTATCTATCATTAGGTTCATTAGGTGTGTGTGTGTGTGTGTGTGTGTGTGTGTGTGTGTGTGTGTGTGTGTGTGTGTGTGTGTGTGTGTGTGTGTGTGTGTGTGTGTGTGTGTGTGTGTGTTGTTTTATTTGGAGCAACAGTGTGGGATTCGGCACAGTGTACAGATAGATAGATTGACAGTAAAAAGACAACATTACTTATTTCCTTCCTTGAAAGATCTAAGAAAGTCTGGTTCTCTTCCTGTAGACTGATGTCCCCACTAAGACGTCCAGCATGGATCTGAAATAAAAGTAAAAATTTGTAGCTCCTTGACTTTCATATCAGGTTGATAGACCAAAATAATGCTCTTAATTATATAAGGAGAAGCAAAAGATTTATTTCCATGTGCATCCCTTTAATTAATAAATTTTTCGATATGTTTACTTTTTGTTGACCATCCACAGTGTTTTGTAACAGTTTATATATAGATAAATTGTTCATGAGTCTTGTTAGTCTTCAAATCAATTAAAATAAATTAGGATTAGATTCATGATCCTTACACTGTATGGCTTGTATTCAACAGTCTTAATGATGCTCCGGCAGGAAAATATAGATGTAAATTAACTAGTTATTGGGAATCGAGCTCCTCAGTCACTAAGAAATTATCTTATTCAGTTATTATGTTAACCAGTTACCTCCCTCAATATAATGATATTTTATTCATTATAGTAACATTAAATATGATATTCAGTTATCAACATGTTAACCAGTTATCTCCCTCAATATAATGAAATGTTGTTCATTATAGTGACATTAAATAACTTATATCCTTTCAAACATTATGGAAAGCATTATCACATCATGTCAGTGACGAAGATCACCAATACTGGAGACTGCGGGGACTTACATCAAGGGAGGCCAATTTTTGCACCTGGTCTTGCATCAGGGACTTGAGTGGTGAAATTACAATGGTGACCCCTTCTGTCACACATGCTGGCAACTATATACAGAGAGAGAGAGAGAGAGAGAGAGAGAGAGAGAGAGAGAGAGAGAGAGAGAGAGAGAGAGAGAGAGAGAGAGAGAGAGAGAGAGAGAGAGAGAGAGAGAGAGAGAGAGAGAGAGAGAGAATTAGATTTGTTGTTCAGAATACACAATAATAAATCACTGAATCATACTTGTTAAAAGCTTCATTAGCAAAAAATTAACAAGACAGCTCCAAAAATAACTAAGTAACACACCTTTCAAGGTTGCCAAACTTTAATTATAATTTCTGATGTTTTTTTTGTTATGGTGTGTGATTCCCTTTCTATGCATGGCATCTCGTATTTATATATATATATATATATATATATATATATATATATATATATATATATATATATATATATATATATATATATATATATATATATATATATATATATATATATATATATATATATATATATATATATATATATATATATATATATATATCTATCTTTTTTTTTTTTTTTTTTTATTTTAAACATATACTGACCTGGTAGCATAAACTCTTCCCCCCACCAGTGGGCATGAGTACAAAACAGTCCTTGCCAAGTAAAGCCGCGTTGATTGTCTCTTTTTGATTTTCCCGAAATTGCCTCAAGCCAAAGCACTGATGGAATATCTAAAAAGGAGATAAAAGAGTATTTAAAACTTCCCATTCCTATTATTTGAAAAGAACAAATGGATGCCTCAGGACAAGTAATACAAAAAGAAGTCAACCACTAGACAAATTAGTATGCAGTATGTTACCAAATGCCTCAGATGGTTTGACCAAATAGAAAATGTGACATAAACTGAGTACTGTAGTTATAATGAGTTCAAGAAAGTAACTTAGAGCAAAATAGGAGTATACTGCAGTATGTGAGCAGTATGAGTGAAAGGAGGATAAAAAAAAGTAAAACATGCAATGAAGGAATGTAACTCAAGACCAAAACAGATGGAGACCCTTTTGTCACATCCATTCCCCTGCAGATATTAAAAGCAGACATCATATAAAAGTCAACAGATGGATAAACAACTACCAAATGCCATCCTTCCATAATTCTACATACAAACATATACTAAAGCTGTCTCTCCTAGAAACTGAAGCCACCATCAGGCACACAACTTTCACATTCAGACTCATTCACATCACTCTCTTAGGCCCTCGGTCTCTGACAGAGTAGAGGAAATACTCCTTTCCTCACTTTTATTGGGTCAGTCACACATAGTTTTATTCAATGCCAGTCATGGTTACCTTGAGCATCTCTTTGCAGTGTGGGTAGTTCATGCCACTGAACTCGCCCGTCACGCCATCATTCCTCACATTGCCAGTGAACCGAGCAGAGCCAGGTGGAATCATGGAGGGGGTCTGTTCTTTATTTGGTGACTTGTAAATAGCTTTGGTGTAATTTTTTTCTTTGGAGATGAATGTTTTATCTGTTGCTTTCACCAATTTTCCAGGAACAGCAAAAGGTCCTTCTTTCCATGACTTTTCCCTTTAAAAATGAAAGTTTAATTATTTATGAAGGCTTTAATTATGTTTATCTCTTGATTATCCAAATGAAAGAATGATTAAACTGTCTTAATAGGTATGAATGCAAGGGTAGGGGCTTTTGCAGTACAAAGCCCCTTCCACACGAAGGACAAATGATCAATGGGCAGACACCGTTACCAATTTTATGCCATGAATAGCGATCGTAAGTATTGATGAAATCACAGATGAGGAAACCACAGGCAAACCATCAAAGTGCTCATGCCTGGTGTTGAACCACTGTATGGGGTGCCTGACAGGGGACCGCAATGCCAGACACACAATGTTACAAGTCAACACTGTGCCCTCTGTGTGTACCTGTGTCAATTATACATAAGTGTCTGTTGAGAAGGTTGTGGAAAAATGGAGAGAAGCAACCATGCAGCTAATAGATCCATGCCTGTGGATTAAGAGTGTGTAGTATAGAAATAGAGACAGAAAGGCAACAGCACTGCAGAAAATAGCAGAAAGCATGAATTGCCCTTAGGTAAGCTTCTGCTTCTGCTTTTGTAATCTCATATTGGTGTCCTGTTTCTCAATTTGATGTTGCACTTTCACTATAAGTCTGTAGAAGGTATCTGGGTCTATTCTCATAAAGTGGCTAAGTCACTGAGATGACCATTTTGTAATTCACCTAAAAGTGTCATGTGACTTCCCAACGTTCTATTTTTTAACCACTTTTTACACCATTCTTTCTTCTGTCTCCTGTCTTTTTTCTTCTTGCACAAAGCAATAATCACTGCACATGAAGCTATACGTTTAGCCTTAACAGCACAGCAACAATTCTTACATCCCAGTCGTACTTCACGTAATCCACTGACCAACGGGAGGCGGTAGCATAGTGGTTAAGGTGGTGAGCGTGGGACTGGGTAGATGTCCATGCGCAGGTTCAAATTCCACCACGTGCTGCCTTGAAACTTTGTCATCTGTCGAGTGGTTTCAAGTTACCTACATGTCACCATGATAACCAGGTTCTAGGTGGAGGTGTGTGTGTGTGTGTGTGTATATATATATATATATATACAGCGGAGACTTAATACTTGAACATCTAAATACTTGAACTTTTCAATACTCGAAAGCTAAAGTTTGATTTAATACTCGAAAAAATACCTGATAGTTGAACGTCCACACACGTGGTTATAAACAAAGGCTCCCTGGTGTCCCCCCTTCCCTCTCTGCCAGTTGTGATTTGTGCTGCTGCAGTCACCAGAATAACATTCTCCTGCATTCTATCTGTAGTTTTTCATTTATAAAATTACACTAATATCAAAGACTTATTAGTGGTGAAAATATCTGGTAATCAAATAGCCGCACATTTGGTCGTATAGAAAGCTCTGTCATCTCCCTTCTCGCAGCCGCCACTGCGCCGGTTTGATATCGTATCATTGGTAATACTGGTATTACTGTAATACCGGTATACCAGATGCGGGTGTGCATCCCTTGTCCTGCCACAATCTTGAGAAAAACAACATTCTTCTGCGTTCTGTTGGTAGTTTTTCATGTAGAAACTTACGATGGCACCAAAGAGGCTTATTAGTGGTGAAAATTAGGAATCTGGTAAGAGTGAAAGTGTTAGTGAGCCACAGCCCTCCACTAGTGGATTCACAGGAGAAAAGTTACAAAGACATTTTCATGGATCATGACTAGTCCTCCGGCGATTTCCCTCTTCCTTCCGACTCTTCTCCCCTCCTTTTCTAAGTTATCCATCCATTTTTATTTGCCGGAATTTTTGAATTGGCCGAAGTAATTTGCCGGACCGCCGCTAGGACGTGGCGGCGCTGTACTATGTTTTGGAGCCCAGGCATTCTGGGTCAAATTTGGATCAGTACCACGCTGCTGCTCATTGCAAACACCACCACCCAAGGTGCATAAACATTTTATTCTGTAATATTTGCCCCTAAACATGGCTTCCAGGTGACCAGGAAGTGATAGTGTTGTGTGTGAACCAAAGAAAAAGCGCAAACATATGACAATATCAGTGCAACAGAAAGTGGACCTATTGAGTTGGGAGAATAATTCCCAAAGTGAATTGGGAAATTTGACAGTGGAGGACGACTGACGAAGGGAATGTGATAACCTTTCTTGAGTAACTCCACAATCCAAGGTTCTGCCCCTTCGTCTTGCCATACCTCCCAATTCTGTGAGAGACAAGCTGCCACTTGTGAGGTCAAGGGAGGAGGCTCCTATTTCCGAAAACACGACTTGCTCGGGCCAGCGGTGTGATATCCCCGCTGCGCAAGAGATGAAACAGGACGGCTCAGCTTAGAAAACGAAGCAGGCTGTCTTTGAGATGGTCTATAACCTGAAGTAGAAGGCCTGTTAGCAGGGTGAATAGACAAAGACGAAGCAGGTGGTTGTGGGCATTTCCTGAGAGCAGCCACAGCAGCTTCTTGAAAGGACTTGGTGGCCTGTGTCTCAGAGTGCCTATCGAAATGATTTTCAATTGTTTATAACAGATTTGTGGGTATAAACAGGAATTTGTGGGTAGCGGCATATAATGATTTCATAGTATCTATAGAGCTAATCCCTCCAACCACGAGCTGCCACTCGAGAGGCATAACATTATCATTTTTTAGGTTCCTTGTTAGCACTAGGTTAACACCCTAACCCTAGTTCACTGGGGGCTGCGGCCCCCCTCCGTATAGGTTAGCTTAGCTTAGGTTATGATAGGTTAATGCCCTAGTATGGGGAGGTCCAGGGGAGACACAGCCCCCACAATTAGGTTATATTAGGTTAAGTTATGTTAAATTAGGTTAATGCCTTAGCGGAGGGGATGAGGGGGGGGCTAAGTTACATTAAGTTAGGTTAATGCCCTAGCAGGGCGGGTCCAGTTAGGTTACATTAGGTTAGGTTATGATAAGTTAGATTAGGTTATGCTTGGTTAGGTTAGGTTGGAAAAACTTGAGATATTATGAAAAATTTACGTTTTTTTTTTTTTTTTTTTTTTTTTTTTTTTTTTTTTTAATGCTCATATTGCGTTTATTTTCCCCACCTAAACCCCCGATTCCCCACAGGCCCCCAAGCTTGTTTGGGGGGGATGGAGGAGAAGGGAGGGACAGACTTGTTATAAAGAATTACCAACAGTTTTTTTTACATTTAACAGATTTTCCTGTGACATCTGTGACAAGATGTTTTTGAACAAGGTAGACGCAGATCTGTGCTACAAAAATCATTTGGACATATGCATCCAGCCTCTGCAGCATATATCAGGGCCGTCAGAAAATATTCCCAGCAGAAATTAAATGTGTAGTGTTTTATTTGAGCCTTGCCTTCAATTATCCCATTCCCATAATAATATCTTTATATTACGGTGGAATGAGGCTGTATGTCTCAGCTTGGCGTGATCCTGTGCCTAAGGAGTACAATAGTTTTTCCGGCGAGCGACAAGGGAGATTTGTCTGGCAGTGTTACTATCGTTTTCAGTAACAGCGTTCGGGTGTAAGAGCGAACGGTCCAGAACCGTTTGCCCTCCGCAAAGTGCTACTGAAAACGCCTCAAGTATACCTACAGGCACTATAGGCAAAAAAATAAAAAAATAAATTAAAAAAATTGCACTCTGCCCTCTGCCTGGTGTCTGGTCCAAGTTGATTGCCTGCCTTAACTGGACTGTCTGATCTGGTAACACTGTTCAACAGCGAGAGGTTTACAGGCAAATCCAAATGCTCGCCTTGCATTTGTTCTTTGTGTGGAAGGGCTTTAAAGTTTATATATATATATATATATATATATATATATATATATATATATATATATATATATATATATATATATATATATATATATATATATATATATATATATATATATATATATATATATATATATATATATATATATATATATATATACTGTATATACAAATTAAAAAAAAGTTAAAATACATATACTTAGATGTTCATGCTACACAATGAGCAAAGTAGTGAGGAAGATCAATCTTCTCTCACTAAAAGATCTATAAGGAATGCTTGTGAATGTATACAATTCATGTGAAGTCATGTGTTGACTTTCTACTATTCAAGAGGTATGCCAGCCTAGCATAAAGTTATAATAATATATAAAAGGAAATACACCTACCTAGCTATAGATCCCAGAGATACTGTCTCATCAAAATCAATGAAATCCTCATCTTCCAATTCATCTTCCATTATCATGGTGTTGCTAGGCATGGTGGATACTCTTTGTAAACTTGTCTCTTCACCATAACTAGGAGCAGGATTTTGTTTCTAAAGATGAACACATTTACCATTAGTAAATTTTGCATTGTTAACTGTTGATATGATAGCTTAATTATTTGCAATGTCAATTTTGTAAATTAAAAATAGTTCTTCCTTACAAACTTGGGAAGATATAGTCTCTCCTGATGTGTTAATGGTCTATGTGACATAAGGTAAACAAGACGGGTACAGCATGTGCTGTTCCATGTCAGTAAGGTTCATATGATTAAGTTGAGGCCATGTTTGCTGCAATGGTGGACAAAAAAAATTACAATATCAATTACTAATTGACTTGTCACATACTAATAAAATTTCTTGAAGATGAAAATGGTTCCTGATTTGCTTCATTCTTAACATAAATAGCAACAAAGGCAGCAAAATTAATATACAAAACATTTCTTAGATGTTGGCAAAAAGTAACTGATATTTTGTGAGCACAGAAAATTTTTCGGTTATTTTTTTTTTAGTTGCTTTCATGAATATGAAAGGAGAAATGAAGATAGTGGCTATGATTATTTTTCTAAGGCACATAATCTAGTCATGTTTCCTTACTTCCTGTAGCCTCCAGCTGCCTGTCACTTGTAGTCTTTCTTGAGTGTAGGCCTCACTGGCATCATTCTGCGTCACCTCAATGAAGTCGTCTTCCATTACATCATCAGGAGGAAACTCATTGGAGTTATCTGTTTGTTTGATCCTTTTCTCTGAGTTTGAAGCCACAAAAAATAAAAGATAAATAAACATCCTGATAGTGAATTAACAACTTTATCAATATCGATAATGATGATGCTCATAATCAACTAAAAAATAAAAACAGCACCCCTCCCAAGTTGTGTAATCAAACCTGCATCAGATTACATACCTAAATTCTCAGATCTGGGATGAACAGTGGCTGTTGACATTTTTCCAACCAAAGTAGATGATCCCAAATCACTGTCTTCTTGCCACACAGACTTGGTACTACATTTTCCAAAACTACTTGTGCTGGCATGAACTGGAGCACTCACTAAAGCACTAGTGTTTGATGTTGCAGAAGTGTTTGTTGGACTAAATAAAGATCTGGTATTGGTATTGGTAATTCTGAGCTCACTAACACCCACTGAAGCACTAATATTGGGTGTTACAGAAGTGTTTGTGAGGCTAAATAAAGGTCTAGCATTGGTTGTCCTCAGCCCACTAAGTTTGTCACTGCCTGCTGGTCCTGAGTTGCCTGAATCTGATGCCAACTTCCGATGGCTTCCAAAAGAGAATTTTCGAGGTAAAGCTGTCTTTTGTGCATTAGCCACATTAGGTGTGTTGGTATGGATGGATGAGAACATAGATGCATTCACTGCTGCACTTGAACCTCCCTGTAATACTTTAGAAGTACTGGGAGGGTTGCTGGGACTACCTTGATGCACTTCAGAATCTGAGATTCTATCACTTCTAGCATCAGCTGAGAAGTCTAAGGACTTTTTACACTGAGCCATTCCCATTGAATCATTTGTAACTATGGTACTGTTTAAATCAGGCACTGTTCTAGCATTCATTTCTTGATTTTCACAAGAAAGAACACTAGTATTCTTATTGATGCTGAAACTTTTTTTTGAATGGAGAGTTGATCTATAATGCTGTTCATTAGGGCTGAGGCATAGTGAATTATCACTAAAAGATTGAGGATCTTGTAATTCTCTCTTTCTCTGACACTCTTCATAATTCTCCAAACACTTCACTATTTTCTTGTATGCAGCCACAGCTTTCATGTGCTGTGTTGTGTTGTAATTGGGCACCTCTTGCAGAGCTCCAAGGGGAAGACTCATCAGCAGCTTTGCCATTATGCTGAGCAGGGACGACTGGAGGGAATTTATCATTGATATGTCATCTTCCTCCAATTCTATAACCTGAAAGTAATTTTTCATCATCCAACTATCTATACCTAAATAATTCATAACACAGCATATTCACATACTAAAGGAGTCACAAAATCTAACCTGTATACGTTTATCTAAAAACAATTACCCTTAATATCGGATGCTTTAGAATCTGGTCCTCACTCATGGCCCCAAGAGAAGCTTCAAAGTTAGGCATATTCAAAAAGGAGGTCTTGCAAGCATCCTGCAGGCCTTTGGTGGAAGAGCCTTGTATGGGGTTAGGTATCCTGTCTGATGCACCAGCTGGAAGACATTGTGGTATGCATGAAGAGGCAGAGGGGACCTGTTGTGTGATTTCAGTGATGTTCCAAGGAAGCTGGTAGAGGGCTTCTGTGCTTTAGATAACAATGTGTAAGTGACCAAAGGAGTGACTTTGCGCACTAGTGCTTCCTCATTGAGTGGATGCAGAATACCAGATGGAAATTTGCTTTTCCCCTCAGAAACTTTGGGATAGAAATGAAATTTAATTCTATTCCCTTCCTTGGAAGTAACACCAAGAAGTTTACTTGTATGAATGAGCACTGATGAAGATGTTTTTCTCTCTACTGTAAGTGATTAATCTTTGTAAGCAGGATCTGAACAAAATAAAAATGATAATGAATCTCATGCACTTTATATTTCTGCCCAGAATCATGCCAAGTTTGTTCTTCAACTTGCCAAACACTCCTTCATCAATAGAAAATGCCAAAATCTTTCAAAATCCAATTCCCTTCAGACTTCTGGCATCTGGCCAAAAACATCTCCAATAATTTTACTTCTTCATCTTTCCCTCCTTTATTTCATCCTGGTGGCACCACTGCTATGAAATCTGTCTCTAAAGGTGAGCTCCTCTCTCAAACTTTTGCTAATTGCTCTACCTTGGATAATTCTGGGCTAGTTGTTCCCTCTTCTTCTACCTCTAATTATTTCATGCCTTCAATTAAAATTCCATGCCCTCACTGGGCAAAACCCTGAGAAGGTTTACAAATCTGATGGGGTCCCTCCTACTGTTCTCAAAAACTGCACCTCCGTGCTAGTATCTTGCCTGGGCAAACTCTTACAACTCAGTCTATTGATTTCTACCTTTCCTTCTTGCTGGAAGTTTGCCTACATTCAGCCTGTTCCTATAAAGGGTGACCATTCTAATCTCTCAAACTACTGCCCTATAGCTTTTATCTCTTGCTTGTTTAAAGCCTTTGAATTTATCCTCAATAGGATCTGGCACTTCACAATCTTCTATCTGATCGTCAGTATGGCTTCCATCGAAGCCGCTCTACTGGTGAACTCTTTTAGAGATTTTGGTGAAACTTTTTGCTATTGCCTTAGACATATCAAAAACTTTTGATAATGTCTGGCACAAAGGTTTGATCTCAAAACTACTTTCCTACAGTTTTCATCCTTCTCTCTCTGCAACTTTAACTAAAGTTTCCTCTCTGACCATTCTATTGCTGTGATAGCAACCCACTGTTCTTCTAAATCTATTCACAGTGGTGTTCCTCAGGGCTCTGTCCTGTTACCTCTTCCTATTATTCATTAATGATCTTGGCCAAACTCATTGCCCTGTCCACTCCTACACTGATGATACCACCCTACACCTTGCCACTTCTTTTTAGACAATCAACCTTTCAGGAAGTTAACACTTCCTGAAGGGATGCCACAAAACACCTAACTTCTGATCCATCTAAGATTTCTGAATTGGGCAGAGAAAAATTGGTTGTGTTCAATGCCTTAAAAACACAATTTCTCCATCTATCAACTCAACACAACCTTCCAGACAACTATCTCCTCTTCTTCAATGACAATCAACTGTCCCCTTCTTCTCCACTGAATATCCTCAGTTTGTCCTTTACTCATAATCTAAACTGGAAACTTCACATCTCATCTCTTGCTAAAACAGTTTCAATGGAGTTAGGTGTTATGAGGCGTCTCCGCCAGTTTTTCTCACTCCCCCAACTGCTAACTCTATACAAGGGCTTTATCTGCCCATATATGGAGTACTCTTTGCATGTTTTGGGGGGAGTTCCACTCACAGAGTTTAATTAGATATGGTGGAACCAAAAGCTTTTTGTCTTAACTCCCCTCCTCTGACTGACTGTCTTCAGCCTCTTTCTCACTGCTGGAATGTTGCATCTCTTGCTATCTTCTACTGCTATTTTCATGCTAACTGTTGTTCTGATTTTGCTAATTGCATGCCTCCCCTCTTCCTGTGGCTTTGCTGCACAAGGCTTTCTTCTTCCTCTCACCCCTATTCTGTCCAACTCTCTTTTGCAAGAGTTAACCATTACTCTCAATCATTCATACCTTTCTCTGGTATATTCTGGAACTCCCTGCCTGCTTCTGTATTTCCAACTTCCTATGACTTGACTTCACTTAAGAGGAGGTTTCAAGACATTTATCCCTTTCTAACTTTCTTGGACCTGCAAAGGAACTGGCAACTAAAGGCATTTTCAGTAGCAGCACGGCTGGAGGCAAATGGAGTCAAACAGAGGCAAGTTTTGGCAAACGCTTGCCAACACCTTTCCACAGTGTTTGACCTCATTTGCCAAACACTTTTCTGCCAATCAGCATGGAGTAACCCCATCAACCTCAGGGAATGAGATAAAAAAGGAGTTACATTTCAAATAAGACTGAATAGTAAGACATGTTTTAGGCCATGGAAGTGGGTACTATAGATGAAGATTTAAGTTTACATATTGTGCAGCATACTGCAGAGAACCAGAATCAAACATATGGCATAAAATAAATTAATGAGCTGGTGATAGCTAGTGACAGGTCACATCCATCCGTCCTTGTTGTGGGTGTTGACCGATTCCATGCTTCTCGTCATGACTTTGATACAATAGTAGAGTTATTTTTCTATTATTAGTGAATAAAATTATAATATTGCTGCAAATCCTTATATCATAAAGTAATGAATGATGGTAAAATGCATTATCTGCTAAGTATTGACGTAATATAATCATATAGGCATCAGAAAACTGCAGCCATACGTCTACAATGAAACGCCTTCAAAACAAGCCCGCGTAGATCAAATCATTGTTCATCTTCGAAGGACAGAAGACCTGCTGTTTTTGAGGAGTAGTATTGGGTTGCTCAGCCCTCAGTTTATACAAATGATGAAGCACTAGTGGCCTATAATACTCCCCATCCAGGAATAAATCTCCAAACTCTTCCATCATGCTGCTGTGTTTATGTCTTGACAACAGCGCTAGCTCAGGCGACTGGTATGTATGATGACTTCTCCCAAGGACTGAGATCACGGTGATACGATCATCTGGCAGCAGTGATGGTGCCTCAGCACCGTCCTATTCAGCATGAACTCAAACATGTTTGGCTTTGTGGTGACACCACTGAAAATGCCTTAAGTGCGCCTTTTTTTTTTTTTTTTTTTTTCCCCTTGCCTAGCTTTCCCCTCTTACATAGAAAAAAAAAAATCTTTATGCCATACAACCTTTCTCTTTCTGGTATTCACAAGTTATTTTCTACAAAGCTTAATCATGAGAAGTAAGGAAATTACAAACTAAATCTATATCAATCTATAAAGTTTGCTGCATTACCTTTGAATTCATTACCTGTATTTTTGAGGGACAAGACAGGCATGCCTCCTTCTGCCTGAGTGCTGCAATTTGACACTGAGGATAAGACTTTCTCATTTTCTATTCCATTGACTTTAGTCTGCAATAGATAAAAAACATTCACAGATTTACTTATCTCAGCTGCATATATAAAGGATGCTGCAATTTGGTTTGACTTCCCAAATGGTGAGACTAAATTGTAAATTTTTTTCCAAACCCAGACTTGATCTTCTAAAACCTACATGGCTATACTTATATTGCAGTGTTTCTGTTAAATATGACACATTAATTTCTAGAATGCAGAAAAAGAATGCCCTCATTGGCCTAAACCATCAGAAGGCTCATGGACCTGAAAGGATCCGTCCCAATGCTCTGCAAAAGCTGCGTCTGTATTTGCACCTTGCCTACTCAAAAGTCTTTCAACTGTGTCTAGCAATGTTTACCTCTCCTTCTTGCTGGATTTGCCTACATTCAGCCTGTTCCTAAAAAAAAGTAACTGATCCAATCACTCAAATTACTGTCATATTGCTTTCATTTCCTGCCTGTCTAAAAGTCTCGGGAGATTTATAAACATCTATCACTTCAAAACCTTCTATCTGATTCCCAGTATGGTTCCCAATGAGGCTGCTCTACTAGTGAACTTCTGGCTTTCCTTAATGAGTCTTGGTCATCTACTTTTCTCTATGCATTCTGAAAGCTGCAATACCTACTTATACATTATGTATACAAAAATATCCAGTCAAGAAAAAAAATTTAAATACTTTGCCAAAACAACTTTGAGAAGACGTATCCTGGGAATGTGTTTCAATTACTGCAGCATCTGATGCAGCATTTGTGGTGCTGGTAAGCTCCTGAGAATCCTGTTGCTTCAACATCTCTTTCCATCCAGGTTTCTCTTCTTCCTCACATCCAAAAAAGTCATCTTGAAAAAAATCATCTTCATCTTCAATGGCCAATCCACTCTCTGACTCTTCATCAAACTGAAAAGCAACAAGTATTTCATTTATGACACAATGCATAACTCAAATAATTCATTAATGGCAATGAACAGCATATCAAAACCTACTTCTAACTGTACTTTCTTTTGCTACATGTAAACTTCTACCACCACTGTGAATAGTCCTATTCTTTCTTTTCCTTTTCATGTGGACTTGACGCAAAGAAGTGGTTGAATCCTGAAAGGTACAAGTAACAGAGCACACCAGAACACACCTTGCTTTTTAAAGGTGATGAGTCATCTATCAAGTCCTCAATGTCATTTTCATCATCTGATTCAATGACCCGCTTTGTGGTTTTACGAACTGCTTGTACTGCTTCTTCCTCCTCTTCTTCAGTTTCTTTCTTAGTCTGTTTACTATGTGGATCCTGAGTACCTAATAAAATATAACTCAATATGAAAAAAAATCAAGTACATAACTCCCAAAATGTTAAATCACTGAGAAATGCAGGCACTGTCAATAATGAAAGGAATATTGAATCAGAATTAATTATGAACAATATCCCACTGACTACGTTAAATCTTACCCTTGACACGTGGCACACTGCTCAAGTCCTCAAAGTCATCATCATCATCATCACTTATATAAATTGGCTTAGATGGACCTGCCATAGGAGACCTGCAAGCAATTGGTTGGAAATGTGTTAGAAAAACAAACCATGGAGATTATTATCAACTACTTTTCTAATGTTTCAGTATTCACAATAACATCTGTGAACCTTAAACCTATACTAAAACTTTTAAATGATTTATCTAAGAAATTATGATGGGTTTCACTAAAGATGAGACAGAAGAAAAATTATTCCAGAGCAGCTGATATGCAATAATAAAAAGAAATTACATCCTAGAATGTGTAGTACCAATCAATGAAGAAACATTTCTCTTACACAGTAGCAACGGGACGTGCAGCCCCAACTTTATTAAGCAAAGCATTTCCCTTATTCATTGGATTTGAACTATTTTGGGTGGATTTGAAGAAATCATTCAGGCGTCGCTGCCGAGGAGATATCTGTTTGCCTCCTTTTCTCTCCATCTGTCCTGTAACATCTTGAAAAAGTAGAATTACATTTATTAATTTGTTAGAGCTAAATTTATCAATTCATTCCTACACATCATCCATTGCTTGTTAAAAATACAAAAATCTAAGAAACTTATCAATAGTATTCTACTGGCAAGAAATTACCATTCTCCAAATTAAAGTACAGTAAAACTTTACTATGTTGGAATAATTTGGAGGGAAGGCAAATCTGACTTATCTGAACCCAACAATGCTTGAGTTTAAATTCCTTCCTCCAAGGTATTAAGCAAGCCTCTCTGCAGTATGCTGGATGTCCAGGCTGCACCATTACCCCTTCAGCTCTTTCTTGCATGTAGTATACTCACTGTAGCATATGTTTATGAAGTTTTTTTGCTTTTCAAAATTAATATATCATTTCAGAAACACAGTTAGGTTAGGTTACTTTAAGTTTGTTTTGGTTTAATTAGAGGGAAAACAGAAATAGACCAAATTTCATATTTCCAAAAAGGTCTAAGGAGACAAACAGTCCAGTATAAAGTATGAAGTCAAAAATAAATGTTACCAACCTTCAACCCCAAACAAGCTTGGGGACCTGTGGGAATGATGGGTTTTCAGATGAGGTGAGATGATAATAAGTAGGTAATTTTCGTGAAGTAAATCAGAATCACCTAAAGCATGGCAAATACATGGCCAAAACCAATCTAAACACACCCATATGCAATAAGAAAGCACATTCTGCAATAACAACATAAACAATCTAGTGAAAATTTCACACCATGTCAGAAAAAAAATCACTACCATGCTTTTACATAATCTACCAACATAACATAAACCTAAGCTATCCTGAACCTAAACCTAACCTGATAATTTACTCCTTGGAAATTACTCGTTAACATTGTTTTGTTTGCTTGTTTGGTGAAGAGGATTAGAGGCATTTTTATACCACTTTATACTATCATATTATTTATATATATATATATATATATATATATATATATATATATATATATATATATATATATATATATATATATATATATATATATATATATATATATATATATATATATATATATATATATATATATATATATATATATATATATATATATATATATATATATATATATATATATATATATATATATATATATATATATATATATATATATATATATATATATATATATATATATATATATATATATATATATATATATATATATATATATATATATATATATATATATATATATATATATATATATATATATATATATATATATATATATATATATATATATATATATATATATATATATATATATATATATATATATATATATATATATATATATATATATATATATATATATATATATATATATATATATATATATATATATATATATATATATATATATATATATATATATATATATATATATATATATATATATATATATATATATATATATATATATATATATATATATATATATATATATATATATATATATATATATATATATATATATATATATATATATATATATATATATATATATATATATATATATATATATATATATATATATATATATATATATATATATATATATATATATATATATATATATATATATATATATATATATATATATATATATATATATATATATATATATATATATATATATATTTTTTTTTTTTTTTTTTTGAGAATTCCAGGAGACAGGATAAGGAAATGGTATATAAATGAGAAGGAAGAGAAAAAAGTGGAACAAGTTTAACTAAAAATGATAAAGGCAAAAGACTAAAAATGATGTATACGAACATAGACGGGGTTTTATCAAGTAAACTAGAATTAAGAGATTACATAAAGAAAGAAAATCCAGATATTGTATGCCTGGCTGAAACAAAACTAAATAAGGTAATCAAAATAGACTTGGATAATAGGTATAATGTATGGAGAAGAGACAGAGTGGGCAAAGGAGGAGGAGGAGTCATGATTATGTTAAGGAAGGAGATAGTGATAAATGAAATGGAATGTGGGGAAGGAAAAGCAGAAGTATTGTATATTAAGATGCATATTAATAAAAAAGAGATAACAATCATTGTAACATATGTGCCACCAAAAACAAATTCATGGACCAATCAAGAATATAAAGACATGATAGATGACACAATAAGGAGTCTAACGAGAATCGTTAAAGAAAGGAAAAAAGTGATATTAGTAGGAGATTTCACCTGTAAAGAAGTAGACTGGGAAAATTATGAAAGTGGTATGGGGAAGAAGCCTGGGAGAAAGATTCTTGAACCTAATGATAGACAATATGATGGACCAGAGAGTAAAGGAATGCACAAGATTCAGAGGAAACGGCAAGCCGGCGAGATTGGACCTAGTTTTTACAAGGGGTATACAAATGAATGATATAAGATATAAGTGCCCATTGGGAAAGAGTGACCATGCAATATTAGAAATAGATATAGAAGAGGGAAAGGAAGATAGAGACGATTCATACAAAGGAGACCGATTAAATTACAGAAAGGCTGATATTGAGAATCTCAAGAACTATTTTAAAAACGTAGACTGGGAGGAGATGGAAAACTCAGAGACAATGCAAGACAAATATAACTTATTTTTGGAAATATACAAAACAGGAGTCAGGGAATATGTCCCAAAATATAGACCTAAAGAAGAAGGAAAGAAAGATTGGTTTAATGCAAGGTGTGCTAGGTAAAGGAGAAAAGAGATGGAGCATGGAAAAGGTGGAGGAGAAATAGGAATCCAGTAAATAAGGAAAACTTCAAAGCAGCAAGAAATGAATATGTTAAGGTGAGGAAGGAAGAGGAAAAGAACTTCGAAAAAGACATTGTCGAAAAATGTAAGGAGCAACCAAAATTGTTCTATAGATTCATAAATGGAAAAATTAGGCAAAAAGAAAAAATAGAAAGGTTAAAAGGAGAGAACAGGATGGTGGAAGACCCAAAAAGTATGGCAGAACTATTAAATAAAAATTCCAGGAGGTCTTTACTAAGGAATCCAAATTTGAGAGGCCACAGGGTAATAGAGACAATCTATATGAAAGAGATTAAAGTAACCAAGCTTGAAATAAAACAGTTAATGAAGGAACTGGATGAAGAGAAGGCAATGGGACCAGATGAAGTCTCAGGCAGAATACTGAAAGAATGTAGGGAAGAACTAGCAAGTCCTATATACAACATCATAAAATGCTCAATAAAAAATGGAACAGTACCAGTAGAATGGAAAAGAGCTGAGGTGGTTCCCATATATATGAGCGGAAGGAAGGAAGAACCTTTAAATTACAGACCGGTATCACTAACTAGTGTAATATGCAAGATGTGTGAAAGAATAATAAAGAAACAATGGATCGAATTCCTTGAAGACAACAAATTAATAATATCAAATAGCCAATTTGGTTTTAGAAAAAGACAGTCTTGTGTAACTAATTTATTGAGTTTCTATTCTAGAATAGTTGATAGAGTACAAGAGAGAGAGGGATGGGTTGACTGTGTTTATTTGGATTTAAAAAAGGCATTTGACAAAGTGCCACATGCGAGATTACTGTGGAAGTTAAATGTGCTTAAAAGGAAGCACATTGAGATGGATAGAAAATGATTTGAGGGGGAGAGAAATAAGGACGGTAGTTAAAGATATGAAGTCCAAGTGGAGAGCAGTAGAAAGCAGAGTGTCACAGGGCTCAGTACTGGCAACAATACTTTTCCTCATTTATATCATGCCAGAAGGAGTGAACAGCTACATAAATCTGTTTGCGGACGATACGAAACTGTGCAGAGTTATAAAGCAAAAGGAGGATTGTGAAATACTGCAAGAAGACCTAAATAAGATCTGGGAATAGAGTAAGAAGTGGGAAATGGAATTCAATGTGAACAAAAGCCATGTCATGGAAATGGGAAAGAGTGAAAGACGACCTGTGGGAATCTATAAGATGGGAGATGGAGTAGAACTGGAGAAAGTCAAAAAGGAAAAGGACTTAGGAGTGACGATGGAAGAAAACAATCAACCAGTAAGCCATATTGATAGAATTTTTAGAGAAACATATAATTTGCTAAGGAATATTGGAGTAGCATTTCACTACATGGACAAAGAAATGATGAAGAAATTGATAAGTACTATAATAAGACCCAGATTGGAATATGCAGTAGTGTGGACCCCTCATAAAAAGAAACACATAAGGAAATTGGAGAGGCTACAAAAAATGGCTACAAGAATGGTTCCAGAATTTGAAGGGATGACATATGAGGAGAGACTAAAGGCTATGGATCTACCAACCTTGGAACAAAGAAGGGAGAGAGGAGACCTGATACAAGTTTATAAATTGATCAACAGAATGGACCAAGTGGATAATGAGAAACTGATCCTGAGAGAAGAATATGACATCCAAGCACAAGATCGCATAGTAAAAAGCTGAGAAAGGAAGATGTCTGAGAGATATTAAAAATATAGTTTCCGCAGAGATGTATTGAGACGTGGAACAGTTTGGATGAAGAAGTAGTGTCTGCAACGAGTGTGCATACTTTTAAAGTAAGATTGGATAAGTGTAGATATGGAGACCGGGCCACATGAGCATAAAGCCCAGGCCCTGTAAAACTACAACTAGGTAAATATATATATATACACACACACACACACACACACACACACACACACACACACACACACACACACACACACACGGTAGCTCAGTGGTTAGAGCGCTGGCTTCACAAGCCAGATGACCGGGGTTCGATTCCCCGGCCGAATGGAGATATTTGGGTGTGTCTCCTTTCACGTGTAGCCCCTGTTCACCTAGCAGTGAGTAGGTACGGGATGTAAATCAAGGAGTTGTGACCTTGTTGTCCCGGTGTGTGGTGTGTGCCTGGTCTCAGACCTATCCCAAGATCGGAAATAATGAGCTCTGAGCTCGTTCCGTAGGGTAACGTCTGGCTGTCTCGTCAGGGACTGCAGCAGATCAAACAGTGAATTACAGTGAAACACACAGGAGTGAACAGCTACATAAATCTGTTTGCAGATGATACAAAACTGTGCAGAGTTATAAAGCAAAAGGAGGATTGTGAAATACTGCAAGAAGACCTAAATAAGATCCGGAAATGGAGCAAAAAGTAGGAAATGGAATTCAATGTGAACAAAAGCTACGTCATAGAAATGGGAAAGAGTGAAAGACGACCCATGGGAATCTATAAGATGGGAGATGGAGTAGAACTAGAGAAAGTAAAAAAGGAAAAGGACTTAGGAGTGATGATGGAAGAAAACAATCAACCGGTAAGCCATATTGATAGAATTTTTAGAGAAACATATAATTTGCTAAGGAATATTGGAGTAGCATTTCACTACATGGACAAAGAAATGATGAAGAAATTGATAAGTACTATAATAAGACCCAGATTGGAATATGTAGGAGTAGTGTGGACCGCTTATAAAAAGAAACACATGAGGAAGTTGGAGAGACTACAAAAAATGGCTACAAGAATGGTTCCAGAATTTGAAGGGATGACATATGAGGAGAGACTAAAGGCTATGGATCTAACAACCCTGGATCAAAGAAGGGAGAGAGATCTGATATAAGTTTATAAATTGATCAATGGAATGGACCAAGTGGATAATGAGAAACTGATCCTGAGAGAAGAATATGACATTCGAAGCACAAGATCGCATAGTAAAAAGCTGAGAAAAGGAAGATGTCTGAGAGATGTTAAAAAATATAGTTTCCCGCAAAGATGTATTGAGACGTGGAACAGTTTAAATGAAGAAGTAGTGTCTGCAACAAGTGTGCATACTTTTAAAGTAGGATTGGGTAAGTGTAGATATGGAGACGGGGCCACACGAGCATAAAGCCCAGGCCCTGTAAAACTACAACTAGGTAAATACAACTAGGTAAATACACACACACACACACACACACTCACAAGGTTTTAAAAGGCTGACATTGCAGAAATCAAACCAGTCAACAATTAACTTTGCCGTATGTCATGGTGCACCATCTTGCATGAAGGTATCAGCATTGCACTTTTCCATACACTCATCTAACTCATCTAGAATTAGCTCAAAATAGTTATTTTGGTTCAGACGAAGATTCTTAGGCAAAAACACTAATTTTTCAAGACCATAGTAAGAAAAACAACCCCACACAATCAAAGAATCTGGTTCTTAATGTGTGTGTTGTGTAACATGGATCGTGACGGTTACTACCGGGTCTGCGGTACACATGGTTTCTCTGGTTGTGTATAATCTGAAAGCTTGCCTCATCTGACCAAAGTACCCTACGCCACTTACCTAAATCCCAATCTTTGTGCTGAGACACAAACTGCAAGCCTACTGTTACGGTGACCATTGTGTAAAGCAAGGTTTTGAACTTGAACATGTTGCCTTTCACATATCTCCGCACACTCCTTTCACTCACCCCACCCAGCACAGAGGGTTCTTGGCCTTAAGTTTCTTGGTGTGTATGCGAGGGTTGGCCTCAAGCTGTCTTCGAATAATGTTCAGAGTTCTCTTGCTCACACTGCGCTTACGCCCTTCAGGCTTGTAAGGTGGTGGCAAAACGTCTCTTCTTCCCTCATGATAAATTTTTGTCCAACGTTGAACAGTTCTGAGAGCTTTGCCAGATGTTCGCGGCAATTTTTTTATTTAACTTATTTTCCCTCACTAAGGAACAAGTGACTGAGATTTCGGCCTTACTAATTAGTTTCCTAGGTCCCGTAATAGGTAGTAACAGGGCACAATGGTAAGCTTACGCATCCACAAACAGGGGCCGTGATGGGGGGTGAAAGAAAATTCAAATGCAAGCACACGAACCACAGGCGAACGTTGACTAAGGAAACATATTTACTTTGACTACTAGAGCTGCAGAGTAGTCAGCAAGGATTCTATAAGGATATACAGGTTCAATGAGCGGGCTGGAGGAATTGATTAGGGAGCTTGGCTTCTAGCAGATGGCACGCAGGTTGCAGGTAATAAGGGGGTGAGGGATGGGGGGTCCATCAGCAGGGGAGGATGAGCGCCGTTACAAGATTCAAACAGTCAGTCAGTCACAGGAAGGAGCGCAAGGCACATCAGCCATCACCTGCCTCCGCCTGGGCCACACCACACTCAGTGCTCACTTGCACTGCCTACATCTGTCTCGTGACCCCTTCTGCCCTTGGTGTAAGACTACCCCGGATGCCATGGAACATTTCCTGCTTCAATGCCCACGCTTCCACTCTCAACATACTGCACTATGCTCCCGGCCATCACAACACTTGACCTGCCCACCCTCCTGGTGGCCTCAGGCGTCCACCCCTCCTGACAACCTGCTGTCCTTCACCTTACTTGTGCCTTCTTGAGGAAAACCGGCCAGCTACCACACCTGTGATACTCACACAGGACTACCTGAGGGCTCATAAGGATCCATTGATCTTTGTGGCCTCTTTTGGATCCTTATGAGCCCTGGAGTAGTCTTGTGTGGGTATCACAGGCATGGTAGCTGGCCAGTCTTCCTCAAGAAGGCACAAGTAAGGCAAAGGGCAGCAGGTTGCCAGGAGGGGTGGAAGCCTGAGGCCACCATGAGGGTGGGTGGGCATGTCCAGTGTTATGATGGCAAGGGCGGAGAGCCAGGAGCGTAGCTCAGTATGTTGAGACTGGAAGCGTGGGCATTGAAGCAGGAAATGTTCGATGGCCTCAGGGGTAGTCCTACACCAAGGGCAGAAGGTGACAGACATACATATTGCAAGTGAGGAGTATGGTGTGGCAGGCGGCAGGCAGAAATATATATATATATATATATATATATATATATATATATATATATATATATATATATATATATATATATATATATATATATATATATATATATATATATATATATATATATATATATATATATATATATATATATATATATATATATATATATATATATATATATATATATATATATATATATATATATATATATATATATATATATATATATATATATATATATATATATATATATATATATATATATATATATATATATATATATATATATATATATATATATATATACACCCGTTTGTGAAATTGCCCATTTCATGAAATGGGCAAACCCAATTCATGAATGAACCTAACCTAACCTAACCTAACCTAACCATTTCATGAAATGGCCACTCCATTGCACATTTCATGAATTGGGTTAGGTTAGGTTAGAATAATTAGGTTAGGTTAGGTTAGGTTAGGTTAGGTTCATTTCATGAATTGGGTTTGCCCATTTCATGAAATGGGCAACAAACTGGTGTATATATATATATATATATATATATATATATATATATATATATATATATATATATATATATATATATATATATATATATACATATATATATATATATATATATATATATATATATATATATATATATATATATAAAACAGGTTTTATTTGCCTTATAAGTTCATAACCACAAGAGAATGCAGGGAAAAATAGGGGGTGGGGAGAAAGCATGGGAGAAATCTTAAGTTACTCCTGAAAACGTTTTCTATGAAAGTACAGGCAACCCCTGTTTAACGAAGGTTCACACAACAAAATTTCGCTACAACGAAGGTTTCATTTTACTACCATCTGCTCATTTAACGAATACCAAACTCGCTTTAACGAAGTTTTATCCATGTAATTTTTTCTAAGTTTGAAAGCCCCGCCGTATCATGCAAGCCGACAAGCTTTTGAATACACTAGCAGCCGCAAATACTAAGGCCTGCCTCAGGAAAAATCCTGGGACAGCTGTAGAATCAAGATCAAGATCAAACCTCTCGTGGACAACATGCACCACTAACTCCCATAACAGCGTCAGCAGCAGCTCGTCTTCACTCGCTCAACTTACCACCGAAACTCCTTGCAATGTGGCCTAGCATTCCTAAGAAGACCAGGAAGTCTCTTACTCTCGAAGTGAAGCTGGATATTATTCATAGACACGAGAGGCGAGAAAACTATAGCATTGCTGGCCACCATCTTGACTCCATCTACTGTCTCTACTATTTTCAAGTCAGCAGATTATTAAGAAGGCTGGTGAGACTGTATCTTCCTTGCAAGCTAAAAGAACCACCTGAACTCATGACTCTACAATGGATAAAATGGAAAGCCTTGTGAAAATGTGGTATATAAGTTTTGTATGTGGTACAATGATGCGCCCTTTAAGGTACTGTATACCGGAAGGGGGCTCTGGATTCTTTGAGAATATTAGGTCAAACAACGATGGTTCTTCTTCCCCTCTGTACAGTATTGAATCTTCCATGGTATTCACCATGGTCAACTGTAACACCTCTTCACTCCATGATCCAGTGTTACCCATTATTTTCATCTCTCTTCAGTTTATTCTTTTACAATTGAAGTCTCCTACTAACAGTATTTTTCCATCTCTTATCATAATATCTAAGCACTTAATTACCTCTCTTTGCATTTCCTTATGTTCCTCAGTTCTCCATGTATTTGTCTTAGATGGCACATACATAACTATGAATTTCCTTTTTGATTGTTACTCCTATTACTTCCACCATGTCCTCACTTCTGTCATACCTCGCCGAACACGAATTCGCCAAACACAAATCTCGCATATACACAAATCAGTAAAATATACCATATTTTGCCGAGCACAACTTTGACTCGCGATTGCACGATTTGGTCTCCATTTGAATCTCTCGCTGGTCCTGGTGGATGCACGCGACCTCCCCTCCCAAGCATCTTGGACTCGCCCCACAGTTAGAAGGCTTTATGACATGACTGAGGAAGATGTGGATGATGTGATTGACTCACATGATGCTGAGCCTTCACTTGAAGAGTTGCTGCAGCTGGAGGAAGAAGAGGCAAGAGGAGGTGCTGATGATGAGGATCTTGATGATGATGAAGAGATCAAGCCTGTCTTCACCATCGACTCTTCATAATTTGCTGAAAGTCATGGAAGATGCAACATCCCTCTTCACTGAAACAGATCCCATCCTGGAGAGGAGCATTAAGTTCAAGAGGGGTGTTGAGGAGCTTCTTGTGCCCTACAAGGAGACCTTACGCCATATGGAGGCATCTGCCAGTCAGAGGCCCATCACTTCGTATTTCAAGCCCTCTCCAACCAGTAAATCAACTAAATAAGGTACTAGTACTGTAATTAAATAAAATGTGTTTGGTGCTTCATTTATTGTTTTTTTTCAGTCCTTTTGGTAAAAAAGTGTTTTTTTGGGAGGATCTGGAACCTAACCCCTATTTTCCCATAGGGCCTATTATTCGCTCAACACGAATTTCGCTGTGCACGACGAGCTCAGGAACCTAACTGTCATGTTGGGCGAGGTATGACAGTATATTGCACTTCCTCCACACATACATTAACACAAACCATTATTAGCACTCCTCCTTCCCCTTTCCCCATCCTGTCTCTTCTCCAGCTATTATATTCCTCTTCCTTAAAGCCAACATGGATTTCCACCTTTAGCTTTGTTTCTACTATGCACATCACATCTGGTCTTTTTATTTTTTTATTTATTTATTTTTTTTTTTAAATAATCTCTAACTTCCAACACACTCGATAACAACAAGTCACTCTTGTTTTCTTGCCTCCTCCATGACCTACTTCTTCCATAAGTACTACTTCTTCTGTCTCATATCAATAATCCTCCAGTAGAAATTATTTTTCTTGATCTCCGTCCTTTTCTCGTTTTTTCCCTTAGCTTCATTTCTTAGCACTCTCTCCTTTTCCCTCTCTTCCAGGTTCATATCTCTTTGTATCTATATATCCTTAAATTCAGTATTGTCAGCCAGTTTCACTTTTCTTGTCATAATCTCCTCCACTGCCACCTGCCATCTCATTCTCACTTTCATTGGTCTCTTTCCTCCTTCACTAAACCTTCCCAACCTAATCACTTCCTCCGCCTCCTGGTCCAACTCCTGTGCGCTGTCTTAGACCTGCTTAATAATACTTTTGGCCAATTATCTCTTTTCTCGCTCTCTCACGAACTTGTTTGGATTTTTTTTCCCAGCCCAAAAAATAAAATATATTTCCTCTTATCTACTGTATCCCTCACTAGATATATTTTCTCTTTAATTACTTGTATAACAGTGTCCTTTGTCATTTTCTGTATCTGTTTCCTTACTACCTCTGAAAATTTTACTTTTTCTTCTTCCCATTCCTGTTTCCAGGCATTTTGTAATTCTTCCAATTTGATTTCACCCATTCCATTTGCTGCTTAATCCACCCCACCCTGTATTTTTTTTCTATAGGCTCCTTAAGGATTCTTCATAACCATAACATGTAGCCTTTAGTATATCGTTTTGTTTCTTTATCTCTTGCGTCTCCTCCTTCTTCTCTCAATTCATCTCTCTTACTTTCTCACATTCTTCTAGTCTCACTTTTAGTTCAGTGTTTTCTTTTATTAACTTATCTTGTTTTTCTATCATACTTGACATCACTTCCTTCATGTATCTTATCTCCCTTTCCACATTTATCAGCATCCTCATATTACCTCTTCCCTCTCTAAATCCCAAAACATCCTTATCCATGCTATCATCACCCAGTCTCTTCAGGCCAATTGGTGTTTTGATAAACCTTTGGTTTTCAAAACATGGTGATTGTTTTGATCCCATACATCTAGTAGCACAACTTAGTTCCACCTTCCCCTCCATTTTCCGCTCTATATGGCACCCAAATCTTGTTTATTTTGGAGACAGGAGAACCCTATGGCCCATTTCCCCCTTGTACATACGGTTATAGGTCAGGTTCCAACACTCGTTGAAGTGTGTTTCCCTGGGAGCTGCTTCCACACGTCCTGTCAGTACGGCTTCTCGGTGGTGTGTATTTACCTAGTTGTATTGTACATAGTTCCAGCAGGGCTCATAATGTCCTATCTCCATGTCACCATTTATCAAATTCTTCTTTAAAGTTATTGCATATTATGTGCTGTAACAACTTCATCACTCAACGTATTCCACTTTTCCACCGTTCTATGTGGAAGACTGTATTTTCCAACATCCTTCACACACTGCCTCATCCTAATCTTCTTTACATGTCCTCTTGTCCTTCCAGCTTCTTCTGTCACCAGCACCAGGTCTTCCTTGTCTATCTTTTCAATGCCATTTACTATTTTATACATTGATATGAGGTCTCCTCATTCTCTTCTGTCTTGTAGCGTTGGCAGTTCCGTTTCCTTAGGCCTTTCTTCATATATTAGGTCCTTTAGTTCTGGCACCATCTTTGTCGCTATCTTCTGGATATGTTCTAATCTTCTTATATCTTTTTTCAAGCTTGGTGACCACACCACTGCTGGATATTCCAATTTAAAACATATCATGCTTGTAATAATTCGTTTCATCATATCTTTGTCCATTAATTGAAATGCTACTCTAATATTAGTCAACATTTTATATGTTGACTAATATTAGAGTGTGTGTGTATGTGTGTTTACCTAGTTGTAATTTTACAGGGCCTGGGCTTTATGCTCGTGTGGCCCCGTCTCCATATCTACACTTATCCAATTTCTCTTTAAAACTATGCACACTCATTGTTGACACCACTTCTTCACTCAAGCTGTTCTAAGCCTCAACACATCTTTGCGGGAAACTATATTTTTTAACATCTCTCAGACATCTTCCCTTCCTCAGTTTCTTACTAGTTACGCGATCTTGTGCTTCTAATGTCATATTCTTCTCTCAGGATTAGTTTCTCATTATCCACTTGATCCATTCCATTAATCAATTTATGAACTTGTATCAGATACCCTCTCTCTCTTCTTTGTTCCAGGGTTGGTAGATTCATAGCTTTTAGTCTCTCCTCATATGTTATCCTTTTAAATTCTGGAACCAGTCTTGTAGCCCTTTTTTTGTAGTCTCTCCAATTTCTTTATGTGTTTCTTTTTATAAGGGGTTCACACCACTTCTGCATATTCCAATCTGGGTCTTATTTTAGTACTTATCAATTTCTTCATCATTTCTTTGTCCATATAGTGAAATGCTAATCCAATATTCCTTAGCAAATTATATGTCTCTCTGAAAACTCTATCAATATGGCTTACCAGTTGATTGTTTTCTTCCATCGTCACTCCCAAGTCCTTTTCCTTTTTTCCTTTTTCTAGTTCTACTCCATCTCCCATCTTATATGTAGATACCCACTGGTCGTCTTTCACTTTTTCCCATTTCCATGACATGGCTTTTGTCCACATTGAATTCCATCTCCCATTTTTTACTCAATTTCCAGATCTTGTTTAAGTCTTCTTGCAGTATTTCACAATCCTCTTTTTGTTTTATGACCCTGCACAGTTTCGCATTGTCCGCAAACAGATTTATGTAGCTGTTCACTCCCTCTGGCATGTCATTTATATATATATATGAGAAAAAGTATTGGCGCCAATACTGACCCCTGTGGCACTCCACTGTCTACTGCTCTCCATTTGGACTTCATATCTTTAACTACCGTCCTTATTTCTCTCCCCCTCAAGTAATTTTCCATTCAACTCAATGTGCTTCCTTTTAAGCCACTTCCATAGTACTCTCTCATGTGGCACTTTATCAAACGCCTTTTTTAATTCTAAATAAATACAGTCAATCCATCCCTCTCTCTCTTGTACTTTATCAACTATTCTAGAGTAGAAACTGTGTGTGTGTGTGTGTGTGTGTGTGTGTGTGTGTGTGTGTGTGTGTGTGTGTGTGTGTGTGTGTGTGTGTGTGTGTGTGTGTGTGTGTGTGTGTATTTACCTATTTGTATTTACCTATTTGTGTATTACAGGGCCTGAGCTAAGCTCTCTGTGTCCTGTCTCCTTGTCCATTCCTGTCATATCTCTCTTTCATCTGATTGACACACACCGCCTCAACGACATCACTGCTCAGTTTATTCCACTTATCAATGCTACGATGCGGAAACTGTATTTTTCACGTCATTTAGACAGATGTCTTTTATTAGCTTTTTCCATGTCCTCGGAGATGATTACTTGTGGTCACCTTTATCAACTCTCTGTCCAGTATGTCAATCTTGTTCACCAATTTATACATAGTTATCATGTCTCCTCTTGTTCTTCTCTCTTCTAATGTGGTCAGCCCCAGCTTCCTCAGTCTTTCCTCATAGTCTAACTCCTGAGTCCTGGTACCATCCTTGTTGCCAGCCTCTGTACCCTTTCTACCTTCTTCACATTTTTCTTCATGCGGTGACCAGACACAAGCTGCATATTCTAACTGGGGTCTTATTAAGGTACATAATATCTTCTTCATCATTCCTTCATCTAGGTAGTGGAATGCAAGGCCAATATTTTGAAGCATGTTATATGTTTTCCAAAAATCTTGTTAATGTGTTTCTCTGGTGACAAAGTGTTTTGCACGTTACTCCTAAGTCTTTCTCCTCATTGGTCTCTTTAATTTTCTCATCACCCAGCCTGTAATCCCAGTTTGGTCTGTATCTACGTCTTCCCATTTTCATAACATGGGTCTTTTCTATATTAAATTCCATCTGCCACTCCTTACTCCACTCATATATTTTTATCAAGATCTTCCTGTAACTTGTTACAATCTTCCACATTCTTTTCTCTCCTCATAATTTTAGTATCGTCAAACATGTTCATGTAACTGTCAATTCCTACTGGCATATCATTAACATAAATCAAAAACATGACGGGACCCAGCACTGACCCTTGTGGAACTCCACTGGTTACCTTCTTCAACTCGGACTTCCTTCCTCTCACCACTGTTCTCATTTCTCTTCCCATTAAGTAATTTTCCATCCATTTTGCTAGTTTATCATTTATTCCTCCAATCTTCTTTAGTTTCCACATCAGTCTATTGTGTAGTACTTTATCAAAGGCCTTTCTCAAGTCCAGGTAGATAGCATCCACCCATCCCTCTCTATGTTGTAATATGTCAGTCACTCTTGAATAAAAACATAATAAATTGGATACATACGATCTTCCTTTTCTGAAACCAAACTGTCTTTCACTCAGAATGTTTTCACTTTCTAGATACTCACTCCACTTAGCTTTAATTACTTCTTCACATACCTTGCACAATATACTAGTCAACGATACTGGTCTATAATTTAGCGGTTCCATTCTACTACCATTCTTATATATAGGCACAATGTCAGCTCTTTTCCACTCTTTGGGACTAATCCTGTTCGTATGGAGGTTTCCACAATATCAAATATGGGGTTCAACAATTGATCCTTACATTCATTTAGCAACCTCCCAGATATGCCATCAGGCCCCATTGATTTAATAATATCCAGATTGCTTATAATTTTCCTCACATCTTCCTTAGTAACCATGATGTCCTGCATTTGCTTTATTTCCGTAGGTCTTCCTCCCATAAAATGCTCCTCCTTTGTAAACACTTTGCAAAAGTTATCGTTCAAAATTTCAGCTATATCTTCAGCATCCTCATATACTTCCCAATTTTTTACCTTTACTATTGCCTCCCTTATATTTAGTTTTCCATTTATGAATTTGTAAAACATTTTTGGGTCACTATCAGTTTTCCACCACCCTCTGTTCATATTCCTTCTGTGCTGTTCTCCTTACTTCAACATATCTATTCCTTGCTGTTTTGTAAACTTCTCTTGATAATAAATACATCACTGTTTTTCTTAAGTTTCTTCCATGCCTTTTCTTTGTTCTTTTTTGCTTCTTCACAATTTCTATTAAACCACTGTTTATTATTTAAAGTCCTCTTTCTGTAATATGGCACAAACTTTTTCACAGCAGAGTTATACAAATCCATAAATTTATCGTATTTCAATTGCATATCCCTTTCCTGGTATACCACGGACCAGTCAATTTCATTAAAGAACTCCCTTATATGGTTATAATTTGCCCTAATAATTTAATTTTTCCTCCCTACGTTCCACAATCTTATTCGTGCTTAATTCTGTATCCAGCTCAAAGCTTAGGACATCATGATCGCTTCTCCCCAAGGGACATTTATGTTCAATTTCCTCTTTTAGAGAGATGCCCCTGGTAAATACCAAATCCAACCTTGCTGCAACATCTTGTCCCTTGCACCTTGTTGGTGATCTCACCCACTGTGTCATCAAGTTATTTGTTGCTACCTTTAACAATTCCTCTGCCCACTCACCACCGTTCACCACTTTGTAGTCCTCCCACACTATTTCTTTACAATTAAAGTCCCCGACTATCATCACTCTGTCCTTTCTGATGAGTTCTTGCTTCATTCTGTCCAGAGTATTTCTCACCACCATTTGGTACTGTTCATATTCCCAAGCATTGGTTCTGGGTGGTATGTATACTGTTATAATATTAATGTCCCTCTTGCCATCTGTTATAAGCATACTTATCACTTCCTCATTTCTCTTACTATAGTTCACTCCTTCACTATTAGATCTTCCTTAGTAAGAACCATTATACCACCACCTCCTTTATTTTTTTTCTATCATTTCTCCATACTTTGTAGTGTTTTACAACAAACCAGTCTAGCTTTATTTCGGGCCTTAGCTTTGTTTCCACTACACACATTATGTCCGGCTCGTTATTTCTTAGGTAATCCATACATTCTAGCCTCTTAGACAGAAATCCATCTATATTCATGTAAGTCACTTGTATTCCATTCTTGGTCTCTTTCTTCCATGTAATGTCTATTCCGTCTGTTTTATCCACCACTTCTTTAGCCTCCCATTTCTCATCCTCCAAAAAAACTTGGTCTTTTCCTCCTCTGTTCTTTCGTCATTCCTCTCTTTCACTTCAGTTACAAGCTCAGTGTGTGTGTGTGTGTGTGTGTGTAATTCACTGTTTGATCTGCTGCAGTCTCTGTAGACAGTCAGGCGTTACCCTCAACAGCTCAGAGCTCATTATTTCCGATCTTGGATAGGCCTGAGACCAGGCACACACACACGGGACAACAAGGTCACAACTCCTCGATTTACATCCCGTACCTACTCACTGCTAGGTGAACACTACTACACGAAAGGAGACACTCAAATATTTCCACCCGGCGGGAATCGAACCCGGTCATCTGGCTTGTGAAACCAGCGCTCTAACCACTGAGCTACCGGGCCGTGTGTGTGTGTGTGTGTGTGTGTGTGTGTGTGTGTGTGTGTGTGTGTGTGTGTGTGTGTGTGTAATTCACTGTTTGATCCGCTGCAGTCTCTGACGAGACAGCCAGACGTTACCCTACAACGAGCTCAGAGCTCATTATTTCCATCTTCGGATAGGCCTGAGACCAGGCACACACCACACACCGGGACAACAAGGTCACAACTCCTTGATTTACATCCTACCTACTCACTGCTAGGTGAACACTACGTGAAAGGAGACACACCCAAATATCTCCAACCGGCCAATCGAACCCGGTCCTCTCTTGTGAAGCCAGTGCTCTAACCACTGAGCTACCCCGTGTGTGTGTGTGTGTGTGTGTGTGTGTGTGTGTGTGTGTGTGTGTGTGTGTGTGTGTGTGTGTGTGTGTGTGTGTGTGTGTATTTACCTAGTTGTAGTTTTACAGGGCCTGGGCTTTATGCTCGTGTGGCCCGTCTCCATATCTACACTTATTCAATCTTACTTTAAAAGTGTGCACACTCTTGCAGACACTACTTCTTCATCTAAACTGTTCCAAGTCTCAATACATCTCTGGAAACTATATTTTTAATATCTCTCAGACATCTTCCTTTTCTCAGCTTTTACTATGCGATCTTGTGCTTGGATGTCATATTCTTCTCTCAGGATCAGTGTCTCATTATCCACTTGGTCCATTCCGTTGATCAATTTATAAACTTGTATCAAGTCTCCTCTCTCCCTTCTTTGTTCCAGAGTTGGTAGATCCATAGCCTTTAGTTTCTCCTCATATGTCATCCCTTCAAATTCTGGAACCATTCTTGTAGCTATTTTTTGTAGCCTCTCCAATTTCCCTATGTGTTTCTTTTTATGAGGGGTCCACACTACTCCTGCATATTCCAATCTGGGTCTTATTATAGTACTTATCAATTTCTTCATAATTTCGTTGTCCATGTAGTGAAATGCTACTCCAATATTCCTTAGCAAATTATATGTTTCTCTAAAAATTCTATCAATATGGCTTACTGGTTGATTGTTTTCTTCCATCGTCACTCCTAAGTCCTTTTTCCTTTTTGACTTTCTCCAGTTCTACTCCATCTACCATCTTATAGATTCCCACAGGCCGTCTTTCACTCTTTCCCATTTCCATGACATGGCTTTTGTTCACATTGAATTCCATTTCCCACTTCTTACTCCATTCCCAGATCTTATTTAGGTCTTCTTGCAGTATTTCACAATCCTCCTTTTGCTTTATAACTCTGCAGTTTCGTATCGTCCACAAACAAATTTATGTAGCTGTTCACTCCTTCTGGCATGTCGTTAATATAAATGAGGAAAAGTATTGGTGCCAATACTGGCCCCTGTGGCACTCCACTTTCTACTGCTCTCCACTTGGACTTCATATCTTTAACTACCGTCCTATTTCTCTCCCCCTCAAATAATTTTCTATCCATCTCAATGTGCTTCCTTTTAAGCCACCCTTCTCCTCTAACTTCCACATTAATCTTGCGTGTGGCACTTTGTCAAACGCCTTTTTTAAATCCAAATAAATGCAGTCAACCCATCCCTTTCTCTCTTGTACTCTATTAACTATTCTAGAATAGAAACTCAATAAACTAGTTACACAAGACCATCCTTTTCTAAAACCAAATTGGCTATTAGATATTAATTTGTTGTCTTCAAGGAACTCGATCCATTGTTTCTTTATTATTCTTTCACACATCTTGCATATTACAATAGTTAGTGATACCAGTCTGTATTTTAAAGGTTCTTCCTTCCTTCCGCTCTTATATATGGGAACCATCTCAGCTCTTTTCCATTCTACTGGCACTGTTCCATTTCCTATTGAGCATTTTATGATGTTGTATATAGGACTTGCTAGTTCTTCCCTACATTCTTTCAGTATTCTGCCTAGACTTCATCTGGTCCCATTGCCTTCTCTTCATCCAGTTCCTTCATTAACTGTTTTATTTCAAGCTTGGTTACTTTAATCTCTTTCATATAGATTGTCTCTCTATTACTCTGTGGCCTCTCGAATTTGGATTCCTTAGTAAAAACCTCCTGGAATTTTTTATTTAATAGTTCTGTCATACTTTTTGGGTCTTCCACCATCCCGTTCTCTCCTTTTAACCTTTCTATTGTTTCTCTTTGCCTAATTTTTCCACTTATGAATCTATAGAACAATTTTGGTTGCTCCTTACATTTTTCGACAATATCTTTTTCGAAGTTCTTTTCCTCTTCCTTCCTCACCTTAACATATTCATTTCTTGCTGCTTTGAAGTTTTCCTTATTTACTGGATTCCTATTTCTCCTCCACCTTTTCCATGCTCCATCTCTTTTCTACTTTGCCTTGGCACACCTTGCATTAAACCAATCTTTCTTTCCTTCTTCTTTAGGTCTATATTTTGGGACATATTCCCTGATTCTTGTTTTGTATATTTCCAAAAATAAGTTATATTTGTCTTGCATTGTCTCTTAGTTTTCCATCTCCTCCCAGTCTACGTTTTTAAAATAGTTCTTGAGATTCTCAATATCAGCCTTTCTGTAATTTAATCGGTCTCCTTTGTATGAATCTCTCTATCTTCCTTTCCTCTTCTATATCTATTTCTGATATTGCATGGTCACTCTTTCCCAATGGGCACTTATATCTTATATCATTCATTTGTATACCCCTTGTAAAACTAGGTCCAATCTCTTCTCGTCTTTCCTCTGAATCTTGTGCATTCCTGTGTGTGTGTAATAATAATTAATTCTTTATTAGTTCAATGTTACACTGATGTCACATTACATTACCACAATGAACTTGCTTAACCTAACTATGGATAAACTTAACCTAGAAATTAACTTATTTATTTAAAGCTTGCACTAATATTCACTGACTTCCCATCCTCTTTCTCTCACCATTTATTTCTCCACGTCGGGTGGTACACTCTTCAGAGGCAGACTGATCCAGTCCTTCCCCAAATTTTTGTGTGTGTGTGTGTGTGTGTGTGTGTGTGTGTATTTACCTAATTGTATTTACCTAATTGTAACATACGGGAAAAGAGCTATGCTCGTGTTGTCCCGTCTCCATATCTATTAATGTCCAGCTTTTCTTAAAATCATGAATATTCCTTGCGTTGACCACTTCCACGTCTAAACTATTCCATGCTTCCACCCTTCTATGAGGAAGCTATATTTTTCACATCTCTCCTATAAGTGGCCATTTTAGTTTTTCCCATGCCCTCTCGACATTCTTCCATTCCACATACACAGATCTTCCCTATCCATTTTTCCATGCCAATCATCACTCTGTATATTGCTATCAGGTCTCCCTTTCTCTTCTGTTTTCCAGGGTTGGAAGTTGCATTCTTTTCAGTCTGTCTTCATAAGTCAAATCTCTTAAGTCAGGCACCATTTTGTTGCAGCCCTCTGTACTTTCTCTAGTTTCCTTATGTGTTTCTTTAAGTTCGAGCCCACTGTATTGTTGCATATTCAAGCCTCGGTCTTATCATTGCAGTAATTATTTTCTTCATCATTTCTTCATCTAGATATCTGACGCCACTCTTATGTTCCTCAATAAGTTCAATACTTCTCCAATTATTTTGTTTATATGTCTCTCTGGCGATAGGTCATTGGTAATTGTCACCCCAAGGTCTTTTTCTTCATGACTGGTTTTATGTCTTCATTTCCTATCTTGTACATACTCCTGATTCTTCTTTCACTCTTGCCAAACTCTATTTTCTTGCATTTTGTCGTGTTGAACTCCATTTGCCATGTACAGCTCCATTTCCATATTCTGTCCAAGTCTTCCTGGAGTAGTTCGCAATCTTTGTCACATCTCACTTTTCTTAACAATTTTGCATCGTCTGCAAATAGGCTCACATAACTGGACACCCCATCCACCATGTCATTTATGTAGACTGCGAACATTACTGGTGCCAACACTGATCCCTGTGGAACTCCACTCTCCACCAATCCCCATTCTGATGGTCTGTCCTTAATTATTGTTCTCATTTCTCTTCCTACCAAAAGTCTTCCATCCATTTTAGTAAACTGCCATGCACTCCTCCTACCATTTCAAGTTTCCAGATCAGTCTCTGGTGTGGTACCTTATCAAAGGCCTTTTTTAAATCCAGATATATTCCATCAGCCCAACCATCTCTTTCCTGTATTACATCTATCACCCTCGAATAGTAACATATCAGGTTTGTCGTGCATGAACGCCCTTTCCTAAAACCAAATTGACACTCACAAAGTATGTCATTTTTCTCCAAGAAGTCTGTCCATCTAGTCTTCACCACCCTCTCACACATCTTAGCTACCACACTTGTAAGTGACACTGGTCTATAGTTCAATGGGTCTCTCTTGTTACCTGATTTATAGATTGGGACAATGTTAGCTCTTTTCCAGTCTTGGGGCACTACACCTTCCCTTAATGAGGCATCAATTACTTCACAAACTTTTTCTGCCAATTGCTCCTGCATTCTCTTAAAATCCATCCTGATACCCCATCAGGTCCCACAGCTTTTCTCACTTCTAAACTCCCCATCATGTTCTTGATCTCCTCCACAGTTACTTGAAACTCCTTCATAATCCCTTTCTGTTCCATTACCAGTGGTTTGTCAAAAGCAGTCTCCTTTGTGAATACCTTCCGAAAGCATCCATTCATAGCCTCTGCCATTTCCTGGGATCTTCACTGCATACTCCATTTACTTCTAAACTTTCAATACTTTCTCTATTTTTGATGTTGTTGTTCACATGTCTGTAAAAAAGCCTTGGTTGGTCTTTACATTTATCAATTATATCCTTTTCTTGTTTCTTTCTTTCTTCTCTTCTAATCAACACATATTCATTTCTTGCTCTTTTGTAACTTTCCCACTGCTTAATCCGTCTTTTCCTTCTCCACCTCTTCCATGCATCCTCTTTTCTTGTTCTAGCCTTTTCACATCTATCGTTAAACCAGTCCTGCTTTCCAACTTCTCTATGTTGTCTTATTGGTACAAATTTTTCTCACCTTCTTTGTATATTTTTATAAATTCCTTCCACTTTTCATTTGCTCCCTTAGCACTCTTGAATTTCATCCAATTTGTCTCTTGAAAGAATTTCTTTAGGTTTCCAAAATCTGTCTTGGCATAATTCCATCTTCCCACTTTATATTCTTCATTTCTTCTAGATTTCTCTTCGTCTATCACCTTGAACTCCAAAACTGCATGATCACTCTTTGCTAAAGGGCACTCCACCCTCATCTCCTCAATGACCATTGGCTCTGTACTAAAGACCAAGTCCAGTCTTGACGATGCTCCCTCTCCTCCAAACCTAGTATCTTCTTTGACCCACTGAGTTAACACATTTTCCATTGCCAGTGTCAATAGTGTATTTCCCCATGTTGTCTCTGATCCTTCCATTGACCAGTCCTCCCAACACACCTCTTTACAATTAAAATCTCCCATCATTATAGTTCGTTCACAGCCACCCAACATTTCTTCCAGACATGTTCCTGTATCACTTATCATTTCTTCATATTCCTGTACTGACCATGCATTTGTCTTAGGTGGTACGTACACCACTATGTAGTGCCTCTTTTTTCCTTCATTAGTTTCTGCTCTGATCTTTAGCACTTCTGCCTTTCCCATACCTTTTTCACTTGATCCACCTTTATATCTTTTTTAACCAGCAACATCACTCCTCCTCCCATCTTACCTACTCTATTTCTTTTCCAAACGTTATATTTCCCTTCTCCAACCTTCATCAGGTCTTCTCCTCTCTCAGTTTTGTTTCAGTAAGACCCACAATATCTGGGTTCTTGTCCCTCAAGTAATCGTTGAGTTCTAAAATCCCGATATCACTCCATTTATGTTGGAATACATTACATTTCGCTCATATGTAAGTTTCTTTAGTCCTTTCTTGCTGTACTTTTCTGGGTTATGAACCACTTCCTCAGTCTCATATCCAAGATTCTCCAGAAAAACTCTTTCTTCTCTCTTCTGTCCTCTCTTCATTTTTTTCAAAGCCTCCTTTCTCAACTCATTTAACATTTCTCTTTCCTTTTCACCGAGATCTCTTCTCAACCAAATCTTCCTTGTTGTTTCCTGCTGGGCTAGCCTCCATGACTTCTCCACCAATTCATCTACATCCTTTTGTGACTTAAGTTTGATTCTTATTGGCCTCATACCTTCTCTTGTGAACTTTCCAATTCTATGGAAGTCCTCTATTTCTTGTACTAGGTCTTTTCCTCCTCTTGCACCACATTAATGATATTATTTATCACCTTTTTATGTTTTCTCTCTCTCCATTTTACTCGGTGTCTTATCCTCCTCCACACCAAATATCACCACACATCTCTTTTTGTCTACAGTTTCCCTCACCAATGTCTCATTTGACTTAATAACCTTCACCACTTTCTCAGCTATCTTCTCTTCTATGATCTGTTGATCTATAATTTCAGCAAGGCCCAAAGTTTTCTCCCTGACTCTTTGATTTCCTTTTCCAGACTTGCAACTTTGTAATTTACCTCCTTTCTTTCCACTTCCTGACTTTTTTTCCATTCAGCCTGCTTCTCCATCACTTTTCCTAGAGATTCTCCACATTTTTCGCAATTCACTTTAATTAGCTTAACTTCCTCTTTCAGTGCTGCATTTTCCTTCTTCATATCGGCACAGTCTCTCTTTACATTGTCATAACTCGTTTCCAGGCCCTCATACTTTTCAAACAGTTTTTCAATTTTGTGTGTGTGTGTGTGTGTGTGTGTGTGTGTGTGTGTGTGTGTGTGTGTGTGTGTGTGTGTGTGTGTGTGTGTGTAGGTGAATCTTATCAATAGTATCTCCTTAAGCATTTTAAATAACCCCCTTCCCTCTCAGCAAGCTTAGGGACACCTGGGGAATTGGGGACAGAGACAAATTTAGCAAACCTTTACCCCAAAAAAAGTCTACAGACCCTCTTAGTCTAAACTAGCTGGGACGGGGGTAGTGCATCCCTCAGATCCCGCCAAGGGTCTTTACCCCAACTTAACCAAACCTAACTTAAATGTCTTCTGCACCCCACCAACCCCACCCTAGACTAAACTAACTGGGGGATTGCAGCCCCTCAACCCCCGCCCCCTAGGATCTTTACCTTAACCTAAATGTCTTCTAGCCCCCACAGACCCCTCCAAGGACTGCCAACATCATATTGTACTACGTCACAGTGGCCACATGCTCACCAACACACATCTCCTCCTTGCTCGGGAGTGGGGTGACAAGCATCATCATTGTGGACTTAGTTTTTGGAAGACACTACCAAACTTTGAAAGCCTGTGTAGGACACACTAAGGCCGGCCACCAAATAAAACCATGAAAAATGTGTTGGGGACAAAGTACTTCATCACTAAATGTTAATAGTTTACTGCTTTGTTAGGAGGTGCTATTGGTAAGATTATCCCGGAGCAAGCTCAGACCTCATAAACCAATCTCCAGGTGCGTAAATCTTATCAATAGGACCTCCATATGAAGCAATAAAATACTCACATTTAGTGAAGAAGTAGTTTATGCCCAACACGTTTTTTGTGGTTTCATTTGACGGCCAGCTTTAGTGTGTCTTGCAAAGGCTCTCAAAGTTTGGTAGGTGCCTCCCAAAAACTGAGTCCAGCAAGTTATATTCCACAGTCTTCTTCCTCTTCCTCTTATGGCTGTTTACATTAGTAGGACATTGTAGGTCCTGTGGGGTTTGTGGTGTCTATAAATCATATGTCACGGGCATCCAATGAGAGCCTATCCTGCAGATAGTTAGTTAAATGACGTATCAGGGCAAAACCAATCACAGACTTTCGTCTCTAAGACGTCCAATGAGAGCCTGTCATGCTAAGAGTTACTTACATAGTATTGCACTTGTTTCTTGTGAGAGATGGTGAAACACGTCAGCTTCTACCACTTGGTAAGTTGCTTTCACCATGGACGCCCACCCACTGCTCAGATTGCGAGTTCAGGTTTTTTTCTAGTTCTATCATTGCTACACCAGAAAACACAAGAGTTTGACTGTGTGCATTACGAGTTGATTTTCCTTCCCAAATTGTGCGTAATATCAGATACTACCAAACATTTTTTTCTTATTTCCTTGAAGAAGTACAGCACTGCAGCATCCTGTTAGCCTGTTAGGAGGGAGCAGCTGTGGTGAGCCTACGTGCTGTTATTGGTGAGCAGCGTTGCCAAAGCTTTGCTACATTTTGCATATAGGTTAAAATTTGCTTAGGTTAGGTTTTTGTTTCAGGTTTGGTTAGCAATCAGGGGGTGTGGGGGAGGCACAGACCCCAGGCTAGTATAGAGATGGGTCTGCAGGGGCACAGCCCCCTGGCTAGTCTAGGGCAGGGATCTGGGAGGACACAGTTCTATGTGGTAGTAGGCATTTAGGTTTAGGTTTGGTTAGATTACAGTAAAGACCCTAGGAGTGGTCTGGGGGCATAGCCCCCTAAGCTAGTCTAGTGGGGGGGGGAGGTCTTGGGGGATGCAGTCACCCCTGTTAGAAGATGCTTAGGTTAAGTTGGGGTAAAAACCCTAGGGGAGGTCTGGGGGGGGGGGGCAAAGCCCCACCAGGTAATTTATGGTAAGGGGGTCTATAGACTTTCTGTGGTGGGGCAAATTTTGCTAAATTCGACTCCACCTCAAAAAAAAATCCTGATTCCCCACATGCTCCCAAGCTTGCAGAGGGGAAGGGGGGCAAATTTAAAAATACTTAAGGAGGTGCTATTGGTGATTTACCCGGCATTTTACTGCTTCGTTAGAAGATGCTATTGGTAAGCTTATCCAGGAGCGAGCTCAGACATCATAAACCAATCTTCAGGTAGAACTGAGACCACGCCACACACCGAGAATGCGAGGAAACAACTCTTTAAGTTACATCCTGCTAGGTGAACAGGGGCTACACACGTTAAAGCCACTTTTTTTTTTTTTTTTATGATCACTGGCCCATCACAAAACGTAGTGAGTAGCTGCACCCTGCACACGAACCATTCGGTGGCGGCCACTAATGAGGTCAGTGTCATCATATAATAGGGAAGCAATACATCACTCCGTAACTGGGAAGGTTGGGTGGGAATAAACAAACTAAGAAAAAAAAAATCAAGACCAGCAGCACCACAACTGCTCAGGCCTCCTTCCCACCACCACGGCACGGCTCCTAACATACAACATGCATAAACCTTCCCATAGATCAACAGTTACCACGAGGAATACTTGCATAATACATAAATTCTGTCAGTACTCACTTCAGGTGGGAATGAGGCTTGTATGCGGACCCTTCAGCCTTGGCGCCAACACAAACGAGCGGGAAATAAACACTAAACAGTGAACACTGATTACTGAGCGATGCCAACGGGATCATGTGACCATATTTTTGCATTGTGTGAAAAACAGAGAAACACTGAAACAAATGTGTACCAGTAGACAAAAATATAGATATGAAAATGTAAATGAACAAAAGAAACACTAATAAAATCTGGTCAACCCACACCCCGGTACCAAACACTCACTTGTCACTACCTATCCATGCCAGTTTCTCAATATTTGCATGTCTGTGTGAAGATATATAGATACATAGATAGATAAGCTGGTCATTCCCTAGGCTGACAGATAGATAAGTAGCTAGATCAATGCATAGGTAGATCCTAGATGAATAAATGAATAGACAGGTTAGGATACAGGAAATTACTTGTCGCACAGTGGGATGCTATGCACGGGCTCTGACTCTCTGAAGGGATCACTGCCCTCCCCCCACTGTATCATGATCCTCGGACTCCTACAACCCCATACCTCAGGAAGATGGGAGTACTGACAAGTGTACGTGTAGCCGAGGCCTGTATTACCGTTGTTATGTCACCGCTACAACCCGCCTGGAACCCTCATCGTGTCAGTGCTGATCTTCACTCTCTACATCAGCCCAAGAGGGACTGGTTCCCTCATGTCCTGCGAGACATATTCATGACTAAATTGTCCAAGTACCCACACGTTCAGGCTATTCATTTTTATTGTGATGGGTCAGTCAATGGCAGCAGGTCTGGATGTGGGCTGTTCATCCGTGACTACATCTCTTCCAGTCTCTACACTGACACTGAGGTTTCCAGGCGGCTCCCTGCACACATGTCTTCCACTAGAGCAGAACTGTATGCTGTACTGGAGGCGCTCCATATTGTGGCGCCTCTCCATAAGAATGTAATTTCTTTATTGACAGTCAGGCTGCATCGTATGCCCTTCATTCCACCTCCCCCATGGACTGTGATCTAGTTAATAAGTGTCTTGATCTCATCCACGCCCTAGAAGGTGCTGGTGCCACAGTCCATTTTACCTGGATACCCTCTCATGTGGGTATCCCGCTAAATGAAAAAGCATATCTCGCCTTGCTACAAGATGATACAGTGGACCCTGGCACTGAGCACATTCTGGGTTATGTTAAGAGTAGCATTAAGGACTTTGTACATATACGTGTATATATATATATATATATATATATATATATATATATATATATATATATATATATATATACATATATTAGCATTAGTGATCAGTTGGAGCTTTGTTGCCATAGGGGCAGTAGCACTAGTCTTCACTATGCACGTGTCTCCCAGAGTTGTGCTTACACCTACGGGAGACACACTGCATCACATGACAGGGTGGCAATGAGGCTCAGTTTAGGCTACAAATACTATTGGGAAGTCAGTGCTTCTCCTGGTGTGTGCTGTGTGCTGCACCAAGGGACACACTCTGCTTCACTATATCATGGAATGTCCTCTCATTGCTAAATTTAGGCCAAAAGGTCAAAAGGACTTGTATAGCCTCAGGGCCGTTTCTAGCTATAGGTGGACAAGGCGATTGCCTAGGGCCCCCAAGCCACCAGGGGCCCCCTGGGTAGCTTGGAAAATCTAAATTTCCTAAGTCACCCAGGGGCTCCGACGAAAAATTGAAATCTAGGGTCCCCCAAACATCATCTTGCCTAGGTCCCCCACAAAGCTAGAAACGGCCCTGTAAAGCCTCATTGACCATCTAGACTCAACCACTCTCAGGGAAATACTCAGGGAATATCCTCAGTTTGCTCCCAGACTGTAAGATGTTTAGGCAATAAGGTGTGCAATATCTGTATTTATTTATTGAAGTACTTGTATTCTTGTTATGTATACTGTCTATTGTTATATTTTTTTTTATATTTTAACCTTAAAGTCTTTGCCTGTATGGGGTGGGTGACAAGGTCCATCCTCCTCCTTTGTTGTATTTATTTATTAATGCAACAATAAATGTATCAATCAATCAAGCAATCAGGTTCGCAGATAGATAATTTGATAGATAACCCTGGTCGGCACTATGGAAGGATACACTGACGCATCCTCGTCTGTGTTGTACAGCCAAACCAAGAAGTTTGTCTACAGAATTAATAAATAAAGCTTGCAAGGACCACTTTTACCAATAAATCAAGCGAGGAAGAGGACAGCAGATGCAGTTGGTATATCTGAAGGCACAGTGAAGAGGATTTGTCCCAGTACAAACAAGATATACACCACACAGCATCACAACCTTATCAGCGTTTCTTTTCCCCACTCATTATATTACACTGGCTATCTTGAAAGGACATAATAGTAAATATTTGGTAAATTATCAGCCTCATTTTCACTTTTATAACCAGCACCTTAACTATATTTAATTTACCTATGGCATCTTCATGTATTGTCCATCACATATTTTTTATAGCGAAGTTATGCATTAAAATAAATAAAGAATAGTTATTCCGTTTTCTTTGAAGTAATGAGAGATATGGCACCGTCGCACGGATTATAGGCCTAGCCCTACGGGTCAGTACAATTTAGTTTTACTATAGTACCAAAGACATCAATTCGCCTCTTCAGATCGGTGTTCAGCGTCCATGTCTCACAACCAGAGAGTAAGACAGGGATCACCAGCAACTTGAAGATTCGAATCTTCGTCCGTCCGTACAGGTACCGACAACGCCAAATATTCGTGTTGAGCGAGTCCATAATGCCGTGAGCCAGGCCAATCCGTCGTACTATTCCCTGGCTTGGCCCACAGTCGGTACGCACTACACTACTAAGATATTATGAAGTTTTCCGAGGTCTCAATGTTCTCGCCACACGCATGGACGGACTGTACTGTTTCATTTTGTAAACCTCCAAACACCTGAACCTTGGTCTTGGGTCAGGAAACCTGGAGTCTCAAGAGCTTCGATTTCTCGTGCAGTGCCTTAAGAACCATTACCAGAACCTCCAGTGACTTAGCAAAGATTACTGCATCATCGGCAAAAACAAGATCTGTAATCTCAGTATTGCTGACAGATGCTCCACAATGACTTTGGTCTACAACTCTGCTTATAGTACTCAGTCCATGCAAGTGTTGAAAAGTAATGGAGCAAGCACTCATCCCTGCTTCACTCCCGTATTCACAGGCAAAAAGTTGGAAACGCCCCCTCCACACTTTACAGCACACACAGTCCCTGAGTAATAGACCAATAATCCTTGCAGGAATCCCACGGAGACGCAGAAGATCCCAGAGAGTCTCTCGATGCACTGAAACGCCTTCTTGAGATCAACATAGGCTGCAAGCATCCCTTGTTGAAACTTAGGTCGGCGTCCCACCAGTACGCGAATCGCTAGGATCCATGTTGACTTACCGGGCGTGAACCCAGACTCAGGGATACACACGTACCGAGTCGTCTTAATGACGTTTCGCCTTTGTGAAAGGTATTATCAGGCACTAGAAAATCCACTAAAGTTTGAGTATAAGAATATACTAGAAATAAAAAAATAAATAAATAAATCTGTGGTGGGAGAGTGAGAACTGCCGAGAGTTAAAAGTGGAGAAATTAGTTATGGCTTCGGAGCACCAAAGCTCCGAGATAAGTTTTATAGGAGATAGAATTGTGCTGAAGATAGTTGATTATTGAGCTTAGGTTTCAGATGTTTGATATGGATAGATTTAACTGTTTTGATATGTAATATACTGAAATTCTTTTCTGTGAAAGGATAATCGTGTTTGAGTGAATGGGTTCTCACTGCTGAAAAAAAAAGAGGAATATAATTATTATCATGTTCCTAACCGTTTTTTGTATAGGTATGTATCTACTGATTTTTTCTTTATGCTCACTGAGTTTGTTACTTTGTTACTTACTTTGTTACTTGGGGTGTTTGTTCAAGGCTCCGCTCCACTGCGAGGCAGCGCTCAGCAGAGCCTCTTTCAAAAGCAACTAGCATCTATAATTGTCTTTGATTTCCATGCCGTTAAAATCATAAACTTCCTTGAACAAATATGTCTTCAATTTCTTTTTGAAGATATCGATCCTGACACAACCTTTGATATCACTCGGCAGTTTATTGTAAATCCTTGGTGCGCATCTTGCAAATGCTCGACATCCCATGTCAAGGTTATACTCGTATCTTGGCTCATGTAGTCTGTATGGGTCTGCATCGTGTCAGCTCCATCGTAGTGCCATGGTGGAATGTTTCCAGTAAGTTCCTCAAGTATTCAGGTTTTCCAGACTGTAATGCCTGATTACCAACTTGAACACAGTATTGCCTGTTTGCAAGATAACTTTCTAAATATGTTAGTGCAACTCCATCAATACCGACAGACCTGCAATCTAAAAGAAGCAATTTGTGAACAACTGTGTCAAATGCTGCACTTTAGTCCAGTAAAATTAGCAAACCACATTTTCCTTCATCCATCAGGATTATCGGATCATTGATAACTGAGCATAAAGCTGTCTCAGTCGAATAAAGTTTTCTATAAGCCGATTGATTATCCGGTAAAGCCTGCACTACTTTCAAATGGTCGAGTAATTGGTTTAATACAGCACTTTCAATAATCTTCGATAAAAAGGTCAAATTAGATACAGGTCTAAAGGAACTCAAGCACTGCGTATCCATTTTACCCTTTACAATGGGCTTTATCAATGCCATTTTTTCAGAGACAGGAAAGATATTGTTCATGAAGCTACTGTTTATAATTAGTTTAAAAATTTCCAGAATTTCACAGAACTCCTCACTCTGAATAATATCACTAATAGGTAATGGGTCATTATCGCAGTAGGTTATTATTAACTTTATGTACAATCTCCTTTACTTCATCCATACTTACTTGCTTAAAGGAGAGTAGCTTAGCCCGAGGCGTTGGCATACTCACGGGTATTTCAAGCTCCTCATTTCTAAAGCTCTCCACAATCGACTTTATCTTTTGATCAAAGAAGTCAAGAAACATATTTGCCAGCACAATGTTATTAAACCCCTCAGGCAACTTATTCATTCTCCTGTTACCTGTCAAATTATCCAGTATCTTATATAATCTACTAATGTTAGATTGTGACTCTAATGACTTCTGTCTATAGTACTGACACTTTCTCCTCTGTACAAGTTTGTTTAGCCTGTTTCTCATGTCCATATATTTTCTTCATGCCTCTTCTGTTCGTAGTCTACGCCACCTTTTTTCTTTCTTCCTTTTTTCTTTCTTAGCTATGGAAATTTCAATATTAAACCAAGGTGCATGATCTCTTATCTTAATATCCTTTTCATGAAGTGGACACATTTCATTGTATTCTTTTTTTCATGTTGCCATTATATAATTCAGACAAACAAGATTCACATTTCTCAACTGCTACTCTTCCATGAGTACACACATCATCCTTTCTTAACTGGATGGCCTGTGACACTTCAGCTATCAGCCGCTCAGGGTCAAAATCATTTTCTTTTTTACAAAATATTTGAAAAGTAGCCATTAAGTATGTCATGAAGTTGTGCAGGGATAGATGATGATGAGGGAGTTTTTTTTTTTTTTTTTTGGTTCGTTTGATTTGTACCAATAAATTTGGCTCATGGGCAATGTGAAAGGATGTGATGATGACGAGGAAGAGTTTTTCATTTGTGCTGTATGCCAATAACGATTTGTTTCTTCATATTCAGTTTGCGGAGTAAGATTGACCAGTGGGGATCCGTCTTACTCCATCATTTATTTTTGTCCCAGTAAAAATTATTTTGAAAATTCTTGTGTTTCATTGTTTTCCTTTAAAAACTGTGATCCGGGTGTGGACTTCGAAGATAACATCCCAAAGCACCACCACAAACCCACAAACTACCAAAAAATCATATAAATGTGGTTTCTGGACTCAATACTTTGTTAAGCGGTTCGTCTTACCCCATCTTCCCATATATATATATATATATATATATATATATATATATATATATATATATATATATATATATATATATATATATATATATATAATATGACGTATAATATTAGGTTTAGAGCATTTATTTAGAATAATGCGTGATGTCAAGTCACTGTACACCTGAAGTCATAAAATCATTGCATATTCGTTCGTTTCACTGTTTGTGGCTTGTCTTGCAATAAGGTCTAGAAAAAAAAAAGTCCTATGAAACACCCACCACATCCCTCTTCATAAACCGCCTAATCCCGCCAGACTACTCTCTCTCTCTCTCTCTCTCTGACCGTAGAAAAATTGCTGTTAACCATTATTTTTCTTGTTTTACCAGAAAATTTGCTTAGTTTTTTCAGCATTGCCATCTGAAAACCCGCATTTCTGAAAGTCTCCTCACGTGTTCCTTAAAGTTCCTTCACGTGCTGGGGAAAAGCTAAATATTACATAAAGAATATGCATTTCCCATGGAAACTTTTTAAATTTAATAAGTATGCAAAAACTACATTCCTAAGGTTATAGGGTTTGATAGTGTGATTCTAAAACAATACCAGATCGGCAATCATACATTATGACTGGGTGAAATTGCATAAGGCGGAGGTAGAGAAGACATCGCAAGGACTTTGTAACCTTAACAATAAATTTTTTTTTTCAAGTTCAGACCTTATTTTCATCTTTAAGAAGTGATTGTCTACTTAGGAGTGTCTGGCAGTGCAGCAAAACCGCAGATTCAAGAGCGTGGGCCTAGACACTTGAAGCTTCTCAGCCTCACCCTTCATCGCCACACGCTAACTTGAGGCGCGTATTTGATAGTCCACGCTTAAGGCAGCCTTAAGCCTGGCTTAAGGCTGACGTCATTTTGTGTTCTTTCATGTCACCAAACTTGAGCCAGAGTGTAGCCCGCCTTAAGGCAGGGCCGGCCAAACTCAAGCCAGCTGCAGAGCAGGCTCGACTTTCCGCTAGCCAGTTGTGACGTCACATGTAAATAAACAAATGATAAGACATGACGAATGAATGCTCCATTAGCTGCTGTTGATAGTTCTGCACCAAACTGAATGCTGTTTCAGTATCTTCTGGTATCTCTGGCAAGTCTGGAAACATGATGGACTGGACTGTTGATGCAGGGAGGAAAGATAAGTTACAAAGCTGCAGCATATCTTGCACTTCCTGTTCGTCCGCCATCTTTATTGTTGTCATCTGTCAGTTGGTGACTGGTCACGTGATCGAAGGTCTAGCAGGCCCGTTTTCCATTGTCCCAGGTTCTGCTTAAGCCTGCCTTAAGGCGAGGTCTAGCCGTAGGGGCATTAAAAAACGCAGCTTTGGTTACCTCTGTGCTGGACTGCTGCCCCACCCACACGACGGCTGACTGATCACTCCGCCACCCCACGGCCACAATGACCTCTCCTGCTTACGTCACATAGCTACTGATCGACATGTTACCAGTGTCCACACTTTGTTTCGGTGACTGATACCTCTTTATATTATTATTTAGATTTATCCATGTTATTTATCTATTGTGTTGGCATGAACAAAATTGTCAACATTTTCTTCAGAAAGCATCCAACCGGAAAAGAAACTAGTTCTCACCGAAACTATTTTATTGCATTTGAAATGACAACAATATGTACATATCTGCAAGGATGGCATGTCAGCCGATGGTTGACATGTTACAAAGCGACTGACTTTGTGACCTAAGTACGTCGGCTGAGATCATCTGGTCACAAGGTGACCAGTAGGGGTTCACTGTATGCCGCACCCACTTGTCTCCATGGTTTCTGTTTCAGCTTAACATTCTCAACACTCCTCTCGAGCTATTCACAGCAGTAGTAGAGCATCATCCCTTCACTGCGTAACAAGTGCTATTTCCTGCATCTTCACAATTTTCCTGTGCCCTATTATATCCTACACTCTTTTCTATGCAGGGCGAGTGGCAAGTCATCAAAACCACAAAACCACTGTGGGCAGGGGACGGCTGGGAGCGGCGCCCCAAACGCCCCCAACCACTGGGTGTGCCACTAGCAAGCTGTGACACTACTCTCAGCCACCGCCGTATCCTACCACTGTCACGAAGGCTGTCAACGCCCCAGGAGGGCCAGACTTGGGACATCATTACCTTTATTACCTCAGGTACCAGTTTGCTGGTTAAAATATATTCACTTGTCTTAAGTTGCATAAATAACAGCTTTGAATATACCTACAATTAATATTCAGATAAAAAATACACAAACTCTAGCCATAACTGGTGGTGGGGCTGTACAGGGGAAGGAATACTGATCTACGGTCCTGGCAGCGAGTACAGCCTAGGCGACAAGCGCGAGGAGGTGGCGGTGAGGTAACAAACACTTCGATGAACTTTGCGAGGTGAGGCAAGACACAGTCGTGGTGCGGCACTGTCTACTGTCACAAAAAGACTGATACGCGTCTACACCTGTTGCTCAGATGAACTCCGTACACAAACAGCAGCACTGCAGACAGAGTTCAGTTACAATGACATCTGTACAAAACCCAATCTAGAACCACAGATTTGTTGATATTTTCATCCGAGCCCCAGATAATATTCCCGTCCAGGGCAATCAAAGCACAACTGAGAGAGAGAGAGAGAGAGAGAGAGAGAGAGAGAGAGAGAGAGAGAGAGAGAGAGAGAGAATCAAGGCAGGTACAAAGCGAAAATGGGTGATGACTTATCAAAACTTGAAAAAAGTTTAAAATCTTATTTACGTTGGAAATTACTACGAAATGTCAAAAATAAATTTAGATATGATACACCTATATTCAAGAAGTACAAATAAAATTTATAATAAAAATCTGATTGCATGGAAAACCACTGATGTGCCACAACATGAGCCATTGTCTGGTGCGCAGCAGGCCTCGCCCTCACCAGCCTCGCCACAGCTTCGCCTCCTCGCTGACTCGGCCTTGGGCAAAGCTAAACTCAACCTATATAAAAAGGTCATAAAGGATGAACTCTGTCCTTGAGATTTTATACTACTGGAAACTTGTGTCAAAACAAAGTAGAAAATGCTTTGATGCCCATATAATATTAACTGTGGTAAGATCACCAATTATGAGACTTTGGTATAGAACTGTTATGGCTCATTTCCATTATCAAAAAGTTGGAAAATAAACAGTTTACACAAATTACCAAAAACTCATAATTTATTATGGTGTCACATATGCACAAACTTCTTTTTGCATTACAAAACCTGATATGCCTAAAATCAGTGAAAACACTTTGCCCTTGAAGTAGGCTAAATTTGTACACTTTTACTTTAATGAGCTTACAAAATATGTCTTCTGGAAAAGATATTTACTACATGACACTTGTTTTCACTGACTTCACAGGCACGTCTGGAGGGCAGCCCCTGCATCACTCACAAGGATATTTTCTTTGTAATTAAAACATTTTGCTGAGATCTTTTGAAATACTCGAATTATGTAATATTAACCTTCAGAAGTAATTTCTTTCTCATATCAAGAAATGTATAGTAATATTACATGATAATGGAATGACTCCATTATGAACTCAGGAAATTATCACAAGTGGGTTGCAGGGAAGCTGTGCCCTCCACTCCCTTTATGTGGTGGACTAGCACTACGGGTTTGTACACTGGCGAACATGTTGCACGCACTTGAGGAAGGTCCTGTGTGTGTGGTCAGGCTGCCATGCTGCCACCTACACAACTTGAGTACCACACCCGGCATCAATCACCATGTCTTGTCATCTTTGTTACTTTGGCCGGATATACTACACAAACTTTGTCATTCCAAGAATAATAAAGCCATCCGTGGTTCCTTCTTTCCTTCCCTCTCCTGGTGTTAAGGTTGTGTTATAACTAGTGAGGGAGTGAGTGACTCTTGTGGTAGGATCACAGCAAAGGGCCCTCATGCCTCGTGTTGGTTTTGCCTCACACATCAAAATAGGAGAGGAGAAAATGCACCAGAAAAGTATCATTATCCCTGAAGAGGCACTACATGAAAAACAATTATTACAAATGAGAGAGAGAGAGAGAGAGAGAGAGAGAGAGAGAGAGAGAGAGAGAGAGAGAGAGAGAGAGAGAGAGAGAGAGAGTAGTAGTAGTAGTAGTAGTAGTAGTAGTAGTAGTAGTAGTAGTAGTAGTAGTAGTAGTAGTAGTAGTAGTAGTAGTAGTAGTAATAATAATAATAATAATAATAATAATAATAATAATAATAATAATAATAATAATAATAATAATAATAATAAGAAGAAGAAGAAGAAGAAGAAGAAGAAGAAGAAGAAAAAAAAAATAATAAGAAGAAGAAGAAGAAAAAAAGAAACTAAGGTGTGAAGAACTTAAGATTACTAAATATACATGTAGGAGACTGGGGAAGTTTGAGTCTCTGCAAATATACCTGAGAATCATTGGGTGAAGATCATCCTGTACAAAAGATAAAAAAGAAATGTTCGGCAAAACCAACAGACATTTTTCTCAGTGACAGGAATTTGATACAATATTGCAGGCTCAGCACAAAGTCTTCCTTGTCCTATGCTGCACAAGTCATATGTATATAAAAATAGTTTACAGTTTTGTGTTTCTTTCAGTGTGAAATGATGCTTCTTCATGCCTATCTCCAAATCTTTTTAAATACTTTAAAAAGATAATTCTACATAGGTGATCCTTTTGGGTACAAAGACTTAAAAAATGAGGAAACAAACATTGGTATTAATACTGCATAGACAATTGTTCTGGAAAAATCAATAGGGAAAAGTATCAAGTGGAGTGTGCTGGAGGTCTGCGATAATACTGGTGACTCATCACGGCACTGACAAGCAACATATGGTTGCACCTGTCCTGTCCATGGCCATCAGTGCCAAGACAGATGCAAAGTGTGATGGTGAAAATAAGACATGCTTCACTATAATATTAGCATTGCACTTCAATTTGCAAGAAGTGAAACCAAATCTTGGGAATAAAGGGGATGGGAGGGAATAATGTCAAATTCAATAAATAAGCCTTTTCAAATACAGAGACAGACAGACACAGAAGTTTTTGTAATTGATTGGTTACAAAATCCTGTTCTTTGTTCCCCTCTCTACAGTGCCTGAACACAGAGCACCTTGTGAAGTACCACCACCAAGGCCAGAGCCAGTGGTAGTGGCAGAGCCTCACCATCAGATAAGGAGAGGACTAAGAAACAGTAACATAATGATGGCAAGAATTTTACCCAGAAAAGTGTGTGTGTGTGTGTGTGTGTGTGTGTGTGTGTGTGTGTGTGTGTGTGTGTGTGTGTGTGTGTGTGTGTGTACATACACACACACACATATGCATTAATCAAAAGATCATGATCTGTATTTTGTGAAGCTAATCAACAGTGATGAAAAGTTTACAGAACCACCTACACCAGAGTACACAGCTACAGACTTGCTGCTGGAGCTTAAGGGAAGGTGGAGGGAGGGAGCAGCACTCAGACACAACACAAGACAAGACAGTTTTGAAGAGGATTTGTTCATGTAATAAAATCATGTTTTGTACACATACTTGGCACAAATAAGGCCTTGCAGTTCAGGTTGTCATTGAAATAAAACAAGAACAGAACACACTACAAAAGCCGACGTGTAACAATTGTTATAAATTTATCTGTTCATTCTCAGCAGTACAAATATGAATACTACTCCAATAATTATATCTCTGAACTCCAAGGCCCATGTCATGGAAAGGAAATGTGGTTACATCTGCCTGATTGCATCCAGCTTACACATGCTTTTCAATGAGGCACATTGTCATCCTGTCAAGACCATAGTCCTTTACCACATCAAGAGAAAACCCAATACTAAAAACTCTATAATGCTGCTGACTGGGTTGAAGGAGAAAATTCTTGTTTTATTATGACACCTTTCAGTGTTTGTTTTAAAGAAGGAAATATAGTGTAACTGATAAACTGTAAGAAACTTGACATGTTGTTGGCGAGTGCTGAAGTGAAATCTATGGCTGTGCCCAGCATTAGGAAAACAGACTGTAGCACTGAGACTGTGGTCAGGTGGTTGCTCTTGCTGTGGTGGTAGGGGGCATAATACTTGGCAGTAAGACTATATGATATGGCAAGTCTTCATGATTATATCAATATACTAAATTACTTGTTTCTTCAGTTCTTGGACCATTCACTGATAATTACTCATGATAATCATAGTGGTAGTAGTAGTAGTAGTTTTGATAAAATAGTTAAAATAATAAAAATAAAATAATGTTACTACTACTATTAATAAAATAATAATTAAGACTGTACATTATATAACACTTCTACAGGAATGTTTCATATATACAGCACTGATGTGAGGCACCAAGCCCAGCCACACCACCATCTCAGTCACTTATCAGAGAAGCAAAGTCACAAAAATCAAAATCAAGGTCTGTGGCTGGGGTGGTGCTGGTGGTGGTGGGGGGATTGGGCGTGGAGGGTTGTGATGTCCGTACACTGTTATTACTGTCATTGGCCGGCCGCTGGTTGGCCACTGAGGTCTGAGGTGCAGTCTGCCCACTGTTCACTGTTGCATTGGCGCTTTTCACTCTGTTCATACTAAGGTTGGTCTGGGAGCCTGTTGCACCCGGACCAGGGATTGACTGTACCTGGTTCATTGGACTATGGTTTGGTCGGCTCCCAGGAGGACCACTGGTGGCTTGATTCATGCCGCCAGGAGTTTGGTTCATACCACTTGAATTTTGGTTCATACCACTTTGGCTTTGGTTCATACCACTAGCATTCTGACTCATACCACCAGGATTTTGGTTAATACTACCAGTGTTTTGGTTCATACTGTTAGAATTTTGGGTCATGCTACCAGGATTTTGACTTAAACTACTGGGGTTTTGGTTAAGTCCACTGGCACTAGGGGTCATGCCAGCAGTGGCCTGTGTCATACCCCCAGGGGACCCTCTGTTCATGGGGCCTGGGGTACTGCCTGTCGTCTGACCTCCAATAGTCGTCCCTCCTCCTGCTGTCTGGTTGGCCTGCTGACCCTGCTGCTGAGCCATGCCTGGGTTGCTGAGGGGCCGTGCTGGGCCTCCTTGACCCATGCCGGGATTGCTCAAGGGTCTGGCTGGCCCACCCTGACCCATGGTGGCTGGGCTGCGGGGATGCACCTGGCCCATTGTGGCAGGGGACCTGGGATGAGTCATGCCTCCCATGTTGGCAGGGCTTGGGGCCTGTCCAGGACCACTCATCTGACCCATGTTGACAGGACTGGCACCTCCCATCTGGCCCCTGTTGGCAGGACTCATGGGATGGCCTGGCCCACTCATCTGGGCCATGGCAGCTGGGCTGCGAGCGCCAGTCATGCTCGCCATTGCTGCAGGATTCCTGCCCTGCGCTGTGGGATTGGTCATCATCTGATTGGGTCCAGGAGGCATCTGAGTCATCGTTGACATCTGACCTTGTTGACCAGGGTATTGGGAAGTCACCTGACCTCCTCCCATGCCTCCTGCTTGGCTCATGTGGATTCCCATCCGCCCCTACAAGTGACAAAATTAGCATGCCAAGTTTCTAAATACTTTGAATACTTATATACTTATGAATCATGAAAATTTCATTTGATGAATGGCATTATTTGAATATCTGATAGCTTACTATAAAAAATACAATTCAATATAAGTTAATTTTTCTAAGTAAATTATTATAAATTGCCATTCTGGAGTAAAACCAAAAGAAAATCACAAAGGGAGAAATCCTCACTAGCAGGAATGTTCAGCATTACCATTATGAAAGGCAAGATAGAATCAGCCTAATAGCTTTAAGAACATACCAGATAGGGTTTGGCAGTTCAATACATCTTAATTATAGAAGACCATATTAAAAGCAGGCTCTTACACAATTAACACTACACAAGAATCAGACTACCTACCTGTCCCTGTTGTGTCAAGGCCACCATGTTAGCCTGCATTCTTGGGCCTTGCATTGAGGGGCCACCTTGCATTCCAGGGCCACCAGGCATACCTGGCCCCCCCTGCATTCCAGGTCCTCCCTGCATTCCTGGTCCTCCCTGCATCCCAGGTCCTTGCATCCCTGGTCCACCCTGCATTCCTGGTCCTCCTTGCATCCCAGGTCCTCCCTGCATTCCTGGCCCTCCCTGCATCCCTGGCCCCCCTTGCATGCCTGGCCCAGGCTGCATGCCAGGCTGCATGCTGGAATTGCCTTGCATGCCAGGACCACCCTGCATGGAGGGACCTTGCTGCATGGCCATCATATTCATCATCTGACTGGGTGGCCGCTGAATGCCAATCAGCTGACCTTGTTGGTTTATTATGCCACCTGTTCAGGTAGAAAACACCATTCAGTAGAGCACTTTTATATAATTAAAATAGAGCACAATAAACAAACAATACAACATGTAACTAATGAAACACTAAACTATCAAAACAATATAATTTTGGTTAAAATCTAGAAAATCCTTTACTGAATCAATATTTCATATTCAATAAAACTAAACTTACATAAAATTTGCTAACAATAGTTTGGCTTGTATCATATATATTTCATTTCAATGGCCTTACTAGGTAAGATGGGAACAAGGTGTGATGAGTGATGATGACCTACCTTGCTGCGGCTGCTGCTGAGGATAGCCAGGCCGCATGGGGCCCATGATCTGCATGTTGCCTTGACTGTTCTGCATCATAATCCGCCACTCCGGCCTGGATGGCGGCATCTGTGTGCCAATGTTGAGGCCACCGGGACCCGGACCAATGTTGACATTGGGCGGTCTGGGTCGCTGCAGGATGCTACCATTACCCATTGGGTTGCGGCTCACTAGGCCCATGGTGCCGGCCGTGCTCACCTGCCCCATGTTGTTGTTCATATTGCTGGCTGACATGGTGCCAACACTCATGGCAGGCATGGTGCCTCCAGCAATGGTGCTGCTGGGCATACTGGAGGTGGGGTTCATGGTGGTGGTGGGCACCATGCTAGGCTTCATGGTGGGCATGTTGGGCGGCAATGTTTGCTGTGCCATGTTGCCCATCATCTGGCCAGAGCCCATGTTGACCATTGGGTTGGTAACCATGCCTGGCCTCATGTTGGGCCGCATGCCCTGGTAGCTCATCTGGTTCATGCCCTGGCCCATCTGGGACATGGTTTGAGGCATGGGTTGGTTCATTATTTGTTGCTGTTGTATTAACTGTTGGTATTCAGGTGGTGGGGGACGGGGCATCATCTGCCCGGGTTGGCCAACTATCTGGCCGCCAGCTGGGGTGACGTGACGCATCATTCCCCCCGGTCCCATCATCTGCTGGCTGGGGTATCTTGGTGGCTGAGCTGGGCTCATCCTATACTGGCTGCTAATCTGACCCTGATAGAACATTTCATTACTTAGTTTGCCATCAGCTCCCATCTGACCACCAAGCTGTGAAGAAGAGTGGAAGAATATGGAGATGAAAGAAGGATTCAAAGAATTATTGAAACTAATACATAAGCTAACTCAGAAGATCCAAAGCTGAAGAAAGTTTAACAAAATAACAGCAAATATTGTCTTTTTTCTTCTTGAAAGAGAGAAATCTGTTTAATTATGTCAAGTAATAAAAGTACAAGTTTTTATGAGAAATTCTAAGAATCTATGTAGTAATGACACAAGTTGACACAATTAACAGCGAAGCCTTCTGTACAAGACAGTTTGATGGGGAGTCACAGGACTGTTAAACGATATTAACAGCTCATAATAAGAAGATATGCTTGAACATAATCTACAAATAGACAGAATAAAATCAAATTTTCTTCAGTGTGAAAAACATCTCCATTTCTCTGCTTCACTCAGAATCTGAAACTTGATCTTCACAATAATGTGGAGTATAAGGAAATTTGTTCTTAACAATTCATTGTTTTAAAATGGCAACCTTGCTGAATCAAACATTGTTATATTTTTTACATTTCAGTTGAGTGAAAAATTTCCCTCTAGAATGACTTTTGCAGAAGGCTTTTTTATATATATATATATATATATATATATATATATATATATATATATATATATATATATATATATATATATATATATATATATATATATATATATATATATATATATATATATATATATATATATATATATATATGAGCTCTGGGAGAATGATCCAAGCGCCATCCCCAGTGAGAACACGCATTCCCACACAAAGGTGAGCTCAAGGCGTCCTCTTCCACTAAATGTTGCTTAGATTAATCTCTCTCTATGACAGTACGGTCTAAACTTCCATTAAATTTTGCGTACATAATGGAGGCGGGCACCTTGAGCTCCCATTTGCGTGGGAATACAAGTTTTCCTTGGGGATGGAGCTTGGATCGTTCTCCCGAGGAGCTACTCATACATACGTATATATATATATATATATATATATATATATATATATATATATATATATATATATATATATATATATATATATATATATATATATATATATATATATATATATATATATATATATATATATATATATATATATATATATATATATATATATATATATATATATATATATATATATATATATATATATATATATATATATATATATATATATATATATATATATATATATATATATATATATATATATATATATATATATATATATATATATATATATATATATATATATATATATATATATATATATATATATATATATACATACATATATATATACTGTATATATATATATATATATATATATATATATATATATATATATATATATATATATATATATATATATATACAAATTCTTTGGTTTTTCAAGTCTCACACCACAGTGACTGGATGGTAGGGAGTTGTAAAGCTTTGAGGCAACAAAACAACATGCCTGAGAGACTCACCTGAACACCTGCAGGTATAGGTGAGGGTCCTCCCCCCTGTGAGCCAGGAGGTATGGGGGAAGGCCCTCGTGGACCTCCTGGGTATGGACCTCTCACCCCTGTACCCATTGCCCCACCCATCTGGTACTGTGGGGTGAGGGTGCCAGGCTGGGAGGAGCTGGGGAAGGAACCCAGGGGGGAGATACGGTTCGGGTAAGATACCATTCCTGCTGGCATCTGGGTCTGCTGCTGGCCAGTAGGCTGTTGTTGCTGTTGCTGTTGAGGTTGCTGCTGCTGAGACTGCTGCTGCTGCTGCTGCTGCTGCTGCTGCTTGCTGCTGCTGCTGCTGTTGTTGCTGTTGCTGCTGCTGCTGTGACTGCTGTTGCTGCTGAGACTGATGCACCTGCTGCTGCACCATCTGCTGCTGTTGCTGCTGCATCATCTGCCGTTTTTTCATTTCCATTTCACTCATACCACTATTTTGATTGTTGTACATGGCATTGGTTTGATTTATGTTGCTATTGTACATTTGATTACCGATGCTCCCCGTCTGCCCCATCATGCCAGGGCCAGCGGGACTGTTCATGTTGTTCAGCTGGTAGTCGGGGAAGCTCGGCCGGACGGGGTTGGGCCCCGAGGACACCATCTTGTTCTGGTGCTGTTCGGCCATCTGCTTCAGCGTCTGGGCGGCAGGAATCATGTCCGGCTGACTCATGTTCATGCGTATTTTTGGCACACTACTAGGAGTGGAGAATGAAGTTGGGGAGCTGGAGGTGGTGGAGGTGGATGTGGGATTGAATGAAGTTGGAGGGAAAGAGGTAGGTGGGGTAGAGGTATGGGACACAGGGGGTGTTCCAGGGTACTGGGTGAACACAGGTGAGGCCAAGGTGGTGGGAGTTCCTCCAGACTTACTCATGTTCACTTGAGGACTCTGAGAATTAGCATTACCACTTGCTACACCACTGTCACTGCTCACACTTGATGGCTCATTTTCAAAGAGATTGTCTACTGATTCTTCTTTCACAAGGTCTGCCAAACCTGAGTTACTGTTTTCTGTCTTCATGTTGTCAAAATCAAGGTCATTCATGAACTGATCAAAATTGATGCCCATATCTTCCATATCACCAATATTAGAGAAATCATCAAACTCCTCCAGGATATTAATGTCCAGATCCTGTTGCTCTTTCTTCACCTCATCCACTGGTGGCCCATTGGCTGTGGAGACAGCAGCTCCCAGAGGCACAGGCGACTCCGTCTTTTTAATGTTAGGGAGCTGCTGCGCCATCTGTAGGTCCCCAATGTCTCCAGTGGATCCAGAAGACTGGGAGGCCCCTGGATGCAGGCCTGCCCCGTGGGGTGGAGGAGGACCCCCTGCATGAGATGGGTTGCCGTGGAGGGGACCCCCATGTGGAGGCGCACCATTGTTCAACCGCTGCTTCTTGGTGGCTGGTTCATTCTCGTGTGTCTCACCAGACGAGGTAGTCTGGTCGTGCCCTCGGGCGAGCATCTTTGACTGCTGCAAGAAAGGAAGGCAATCAGGCACATTACAGAACACATTATGCTAATGCAATTAGGTAGCTTAAGCACACAGGGACTGCCTTATATAGGCCTGGCAGCCTCTTGCAGCTTCCCTCTTTTCTTATGTTCTTCATGGCTAAACTTTTAAAAAATAAATAAAATCTAAAATGTGAAGTATAAAGTAACTTGTTTTGCAAAAAAGATACCTTCTACAATCTCACACACACAACTTACCCCCATGGTGGCTAGTAGTGAAGAGTTATCCTGCTTCTTATTTTCTGTGGTTTTCTTATTAGTTTTCTTAGCTTTGGATTCTATGTGCCTCTGTTTCAGCAAGAGGGTCTGTTTGGACTGGTCTGTGTAATGAGTCTGAATGGAAGTGTCAAAGCGAGAACTGACGGAGTTGTGGTTCTGACGGTAGTGGCTCAGGCGACGCTTCAGCCGATCAACAACAACTTGTCTGCCCTGCTGAAAGTCGGCCATATTATCAGGGGCAGCCCCCCCAGCCAATGCTGTGCCTCCCCCCACCCCTGCCACGGTGGCGGAATGACGGGAGCCGCACAAGAAGAGCCAGTGTAAACCAATTTGTCCTCCGTCCCAGGATTAAAAAATGTCACTCGCTCGAGATGTTTGGTTTGGGATAGGGGTGTTTTTCACACACCTCCTTGCCTCTAAAGACTCTTGTCCTGCCCTCGTGTCATAAAATCTTCAAAGTTTGTCAAGATGCACACTCACACTACTCTCCACCTCCACGCTAAGGCAGGCTTTATAAAGTCTATGGTTTCAACTAACGAAACTGCACTAGTGTGGGACCATGTGGACGAGTGAGCCGAGTGAAGGTCCAGGGTTAGGGCACAACATTATCACATGGTTAGCGGTAATGCACTTGGTTTCTCGCCAGCCAGGCCAGCAGGAGCAGGGAAAACTGTGGCTGAGAAGTGTGCCAATGGTTTCCTGCAGCCGTGGCAGCAACCAGCTGGCCAGCTAGAAGAGTGCTGGTCGCTCTAGGCGGGCAGAAGAAACCTTGGAGGTTCGCGTGGGAATACCAGTACAGGGGGAGTGTACTCCAAGGCAGTAGCCATCTTCAGAAGGCCAAGTTGCCACCACCGGTCACACATCATGGCTCTTGCACCTGAAACATAAATGTAAAGCATCAGTAATATTGCATGTTAGGACCACAATGAGGAGGCTAGAGATGCAAATTAGCTGCATGTTATATTAATGATAGTACAATAACAAGGAAAAGCTTCAGTAACATACAGTAATGTGAACTCAGGGGATCACCATTCCACCACCCCAGCACACAACCATCCTTCAGTCCTTAAATTTCACTGAGCAAGAAAATGAAAACCATCTTTATCACCCCTGTAGCACATAACAGCTTTACCCACTTCATTCAAGCATCCTTCTTCCATCACAAAAACAAGAATATGACAACCATCCACAAACAGAACCTCAATACTCAGATGAACATGCTACCTTACTAAGCTAGTGACAAGACTCTAAGGTATACCTCATATCCTCTCTGCCCTTGTTGTGTAGTGCAAACACTATCCATGGATTATAATGCCTCAGCACAAACTATGACACCACACTGCATCCAGCCAACCCTCATTCCTTCCTCAACTAGCCTGTGCTCATAGACTCAGTGATTTTTATATTATAATTTGCAATTCTACTATTACACAAAAGGCAGAAGAATGACAGACTTTACTGCTAAAAATGTGAATAAAGATGGGAGGATAGCTTGAGCACACAGGCATGAGGAAGGGACAGGAGAATGAGATAGGTTGCAAAGATGAGTGAAGTTAGGTGAGAAATGAGAGGGAAAGTGAGACAGATAACTGCAACTCACAAAAACGTCCTCTCCTGCAATGAGCAAAGTGTGAGGATGAGATAAGACTCACATACATAATAAACTCTTATCTATAGTGGCTCTTCACTGCTCTCTAGGAGTCTAGGCTACCACCACCACCAACACCACTACTATTCCTCCTAACACACCACTAACAGTCCTTCATGATCATTTTTAAATATGTACAGTTATATATTTTTTTCTTTATTCTCCTCCAACTCCTACTTGTGTTTCAGCAGGAGACCTTGTATACTTTTTTCCTGTTATTTGTTTTACTATAACTGTGTGTGTGTGTGTGTGTGTGTGTGTGTGTGTGTGTGTGTGTGTGTGTGTGTGTGTGTGTGTGTGTGCGTGTGTGTAATTCACCTCGGTCGCCTGCTAGTCACCCAGCCAGTCTTCCCCATTATGAAGCGAGCTCAGGGCTCATAGACCAATCTTCAGGTAAGACTGAGACCACATCACACACAACACACACCGGGAAAGCGACGCCACAACCCCTCGAGTTACATCCCGTACCTATTTACTGCTAGGTGAACAGGGGCTTGCCCATATGCTTCGCCGTTTTCCGGGCCTCGAAACCGGGCCTCTCGATTGTGCGTCGAGGGTGCTAACCACTACACTACGCGGTGTATTTACTTATAGTTGTAGTTTTACAGGGACTGGGCTTTATGCTCGTGTGGCCCTGTCTCCATATCTACACTTATCCAATTTTTCTTTAAAACTATGCACACTCGTTGCTGACACTACTTCTTCATTTAAACTGTTCCACATCTCAATACATCTTTGCGGGAAACTATATTTTTTAACATCTCTCAGACATCTTCCTTTTCTCAGCTTTTTACTATGCGATCTTGTGCTTCGGATGTCATATTCTTCTCTCAGGATCAGTTTCTCATTATCCACTTGGTCCATTCCGTTGATCAATTTAAAAACTTGTATCAGGTCTCCTCTCTCCCTTCTTTGTTCCAGGGTTGGTAGATCCATAGCCTTTAGTCTCTCCTCATATGTCATCCCTTCAAATTCTGGAACCATTCTTGTAGCCATTTTTTGTAGTCTCTCCAACTTCCTTATGTGTTTCTTTTTATGAGGGGTCCACACTACTCCTGCATATTCCAATCTGGGTCTTATTATAGTACTTATCAATTTCTTCATCATTTCTTTGTCCATGTAGTGAAATGCTACTCCAATATTCCTTAGCAAATTATATGTTTCTCTAAAAATTCTATCAATATGGCTTACCGGTTGATTGTTTTCTTCCATCATCACTCCTAAGTCCTTTTCCTTTTTTACTTTCTCTAGTTCTACTCCATCTCCCATCTTATAGATTCCCATGGGTCGTCTTTCACTCTTTCCCATTTCCATGACGTGGCTTTTGTTCACATTGAATTTCATTTCCCACTTTTTGCTCCATTCCCAGATCTTATTTAAGTCTTCTTGCAGTATTTCACAATCCTCCTTTTGCTTTATAACTCTGCACAGTTTTGTATCATCTGCAAACAGATTTATGTAGCTGTTCACTCCTGTGTGTGTGTGTGTGTGTGTGTGTGTGTGTGTGGTGTGTGTGTGTGTGTGTGTGTGTGTGTGTGTGTGTGTGTGTGTGTGTGTGTGTGTGTGTGTGTGTGTGTGTGTGTATTCACCTAGTTGTAGTTTTACAGGGCCTGGGCTTTATGCTCGTGTGGCCCCGTCTCCATATCTACACTTATCCAATCTTACTTTAAAAGTATGCACACTCGTTGCAGACACTACTTCTTCATCAAACTGTTCCACGTCTCAATACATCTCTGCGGAAACTATATTTTTAATATCTCTCAGACATCTTCCTTTTCTCAGCTTTTTACTATGCGATCTTGTGCTTCAGATGTCATATTCTTCTCTCAGGATCAGTTTCTCATTATCCACTTGGTCCATTCCGTTGATCAATTTAAAAACTTGTATCAGGTCTCCTCTCTCCTTCTTTGTTCCAGGGTTGGTAGATCCATAGCCTTTAGTCTCTCCTCATATGTCATCCCTTCAAATTCTGGAACCATTCTTGTAGCCATTTTTTGTAGTCTCCCCAATTTCCTTATGTGTTTCTTTTTATGAGGGGTCCACACTACTCCTGCATATTCCAATCTGGGTCTTATTATAGTACTTATCAATTTCTTCATCATTTCTTTGTCCATGTAGTGAAATGCTACTCCAATATTCCTTAGCAAATTATATGTTTCTCTAAAAATTCTATCAATATGGCTTACTGGTTGATTGTTTTCTTCCATCGTCACTCCTAAGTCCTTTTCCTTTTTTACTTTCTCCAATTCTACTCCATCTCCCATCTTATAGATTCCCACAGGTCGTCTTTCACTCTTTCCCATTTCCATGACATGGCTTTTGTTCACATTGAATTCCATTTCCCACTTTTTGCTCCATTCCCATATCTTATTTAGGTCTTCTTGCAGTATTTCACAATCCTCTTTTGCTTTATAACTCTGCTCAGTTTTGTATCATCTGCAAACAGATTTATGTAGCTGTTCACTCCTGGCATGTCGTTAATATAAATGAGGAAAAGTATTAGTGCCAATACTGACTGACCCTTGTGGCACTCTACTTTCTATTGCTCTCCATTTGGATTTCATATCTTTAACTACCGTCCGTATTTCTCTCCCCCTCAAATAATTTTCTATCCATCTCAATGTGCTTCCTTTTAAGCCACCCTTCTCCTCTAACTTCCATAGTAATCTTGCATGTGGCACTTTGTGTGTGTGTGTGTGTGTGTTTGTGTAATATTTATCCGAAGTGTCTATCTATTATAGCAAATATTTGGTCCCTTCCAATAGTGACTAGTTAGACCATTACATATATATATATATATATATATATATATATATATATATATATATATATATATATATATATATATATATAAAACAGGATGGGAAGGAATAGTGGTGGAAATGATTATTTTTTTTTGGCGATAATGTCTTTGTTGTACAAATGCATATAGTATTTGTGCTAAAGAGAGAGAGAGAGAGAGAGAGAGAGAGAGAGAGAGAGAGAGAGAGAGAGAGAGAGAGAGAGAGCATTGTCTGCACCAGAAGCCCTAACAGGATATGATTGACTCCGCACTGTAACACACACACACACACACACACAGGGGAGGGGGTTTACCTAACAACAACAAACAGCTTCACTACCACCACCTTCCCAATACTGGATTTATCACCGTGGTGCAATCACAACCACCGCAGCTACTACTACTATTACGGTACTAGCTTTCATTCGTTATACTAGTAACAGTGTTCAATAAATTAACCGAACACACGGTCTCTCTCTCTCTCTCTCCACCACGCCACAGCGCCAGCGCCACTCCCTTTCACTTCCACATTCACGCTGAAATCTAGCAAAAAAAATTAAGATATAAAAAGTCAGATTGCTCACCGAATAATGACCTATATAATAAAAGTAGTAATAACAATACTAATAGGAATAATAATAATAATAATAATAATAATAATACTAAGAAGAAGAATG
>NC_059272.1:12773911-12776411 GCF_017591435.1 Portunus trituberculatus | reverse complement strand
TTGGGTATTTTTACATTTTTCCAATGTATTTTTTTCCGTAGAATCCGAAAATGACTGTTTTTTTTTGGAGAAACCAATAGGTAAAAAGTTATTCAACTTTAAAGTTATTTATTCCCTATGTAATACTGAAGAAATGCTAACTTTCATTTTTCCTCTCTTTCAGGGCAAAAATCACGTTATTTAGGTTAATATGAATACTAAATACAATCTAAAGTGGCTATTTGAGAATATTAAAACCTAACCTAACCTAACCTAACCTAACCAATAGGTAAAAAGTTATTCAACTTTAAAGTTATTTATTCCCTATGTGAAATAAATAACTTTAAAGTTGAATAACTTTTTATCTATCCATTTCTCCAAAAAACCAATGTTATTTTCGGATTCTACGTAAAGAAATACATTGGAAAAATGCAAAAAAAAAAAAAAAAAAGATAGATAGTTCGTATAACCGGAAAGATCCGATAAACAATTAACTCACTAAAAACCAAATACAGTGTTATTAATCCTCTTATTTAATTACCATGATTGTGAAACGCCGAGAGGAGGAGGAGGAGGAACTTGCATGCTAGCGTGGGAAATAGCCTTCACTTTTGTCTCCACCAACTTCCAATAACAGGAGGAGATGGAGAAAAAATAATAGTGATAGACGATTAAGACGAAGGCAAATACAAAGACGAGGGAAAGGGATCGTGATGGAAGACAAATAAAACAAAACTGAAATAGGAACAAGAAGAAAGCCACGAGGAAAGGGAAGAAAGAAAAAAAGACGGCCTACACCGATCAGAGAGAGAGAGAGAGAGAGAGAGAGAGAGAGAGAGAGAGAGAGAGAGATTTCGTTTGGGTGGTGGTGGTGGTGGTAAGAGGCCGACGCGAAGCACTGGTGTGGCGGCAGGAGGGCAGAGAGGTGAGAGCGAGAGTACCGTATACCACACGCTGCCAAATCACACCATACACTCTTCTTTAGACTCATTTTACAACTATCCATCCCCCCCCACACCCGCTACAATATCCACACACGTTCCCGATTGCCTTAAAAAATTGTATGGGTAGTATGGAACGACAGAAGAGTGAGGCATAAAGAGAAATTAGGTAAAAATGTGAAGATGTGTGTGCAGTGTGTTTGGAACATACTGGCAACTTGATATCTGAACTAAACACACACACACACGCACACAGCTTTAGTGGCTACAAGTACAACCTAAAGTCTGCAGTACGGAGACCAAGCCGAATTAAGCCTCCTCTTCCTCCTCCTTTCTGCCTTGTCTTGCCTTGCCGCGGGAGGAACAAGGGCCAGTGCAAACAGTTTAAGAGTTATGGTATTCATATGTAGGTTTTCTCCTTACAAGTGGAGAGAGAGAGAGAGAGAGAGAGAGAGAGAGAGAGAGAGAGAGAGAGAGAGAGAGAGAGAGAATACTTTTGGTCGACCCCCTCTACACTGACCACACTGCTGCCGCCACCACCTCCTCCCCCTTCTCTACAACTAACACAGCCACTGCCTTCCCCTCCCACCCTACCAGTACCAATTCCTCACTCACCACCAACTCCTCTTTCTACCAGACCCAACCTCTGCCGTGCGGGTCATCTCTACTCCTTCCTCTTCTAGCTAACCAGAGCATAATTCTCTCTCTCTGTGTGTGTGTGTGTGTGTGTGTTATTTAAATCCTGCTGCTGTTACTCCTCTTCTTTCTCCAACGCCAGCTGACTTACCTCTTCTAACAACTGATTCCCTAGCTTCCTCCTCCCTCCATCCATCTGACCTACTACTACTCCTGCTCCCATCTGCAAAATCACAGTACTCTCTCTCTCTCTCTCTCTCTCTCTCTCTCTCTCTCTCTCTCTCTCGTACTGTAATCTCGGGGGTAAATGACGTAGGCTACACCTCTCCAGGATCCTCCTCCTCATCCCACCGATATTACAATCTAAAGATCACATGAGAGAAATAAAGAATGAAAAAGTTAGGGATAAGGATATAGTTAAGGAAAAGTAATCAATTCTATTATAGAGAATTGGTGAATGAAAGTAACATCTAAAAATGGTAGTTAGAATTTTGTAAAGGATGAATGAACGAAATTCCGCAGGGGGACAATAAGTAGATAAAACAAATAAATTACCAAAAGGGATGTGCAGACAAAAGAGCAAAATTTATGCAGGAAGTAAGGACGATAGTTTGACAGATAGATAAAAAAAAAAAAAAAAATTGCATACAAACGAGGAAACAGTACAAGAATATTCTGGAAAAAAAAAATCCAAATGAGACAATATAAGAATTTGGATCTCTCTCTCTCTCTCTCTCTCTCTCTCTGCAACTATACTACAAATAGAAAAAAAAATCTCATCTATTCATTTTTCCTTGAAAAAAAAAAATAATAATTTCGTACATATAAGAAAAACAAACAGACCATCATCATTATCATCAGGCAAAACAAGGATACGTATAACAAGAAAAAGTATGCTTAACTTAAAGAATGGACGTTTTAAAGAGAGAGAGAGAGAGAGAGAG
>NC_059272.1:12761411-12766411 GCF_017591435.1 Portunus trituberculatus | reverse complement strand
ACTCCTCTTACTTGCGTGGTTAAGTTATAATGTTTGTTGTGAGGGATCAGTTTTGCAACGAGAGAGAGAGAGAGAGAGAGAGAGAGAGAGAGAGAGAGAGAGAGAGAGAGAGAGAGAGAGAGAGAGAGAGAGAGAGTCTTGAATAGTTGTGAAGAGAACGTAGAAAATACAAAGGAACATAAAGAATGCACAAATAGCACAGGAGGAGGAGGAGGAGGAAGAGGAGGAATGGCCCTGTCGTCCCCTACACAATGGCCGCCTCAGGTCACCTCTTTCCACCTGAACTCCCCCTCTCCCCACATCTCTCTCTCTCTCTCTCCTCCCCCTTCCCCCGTGCCCCACTCTCACACCTCCACAGGGCAGAGGAGGGGCGGGGCGGCGGAAGTAGAAAGCGTGGAAAAGGAGGAGGAGGAGGAGGAGGAGGAGGAGGAGGAGGAGGAGGAGGAGGAGGAGGAGGAGTGACTTGCAACAGGGAATCGTGAGTGCGGTCTCCTTCTCCTTCTCCTCCTCCTACTCCACTACCACCACCGCCACAATCTCCTCCTCCTTCCCTTCCCCGAAGCTAAAAGGTGCTCTGAACTCTGACTGAGGAGGAAGAAGAGGAAGAGGAGGAAGATAAAAATTTTGATAAGATGATTATTACACACACACACACACACACACACACACACACACACACACACACACACACACACACACAACACGGTTGACAAATCACTCGCTCACATTCCTCTCTCTCTCTCTCTCTCGGTAATAAGTGCTTGATATATATAAAACCACCACCACCACCACCACTACTACTACTACTACAATGTTCTGCAGACATTCAATGCTGCCATCTTCGTATATACATTGACAGATAGATAGATAGATAGATAGATAGATGGGTAGTAGTAGTAGTAGTAGTAGTAGTAATGATATAATGACAGTTGTACCGATATTAGTAGTCTTAGTTGTGATAGTAGTAGCAGTGATGATGGTGAAAATATTATAATAGTAGTGATGATGATGGTAGTGGAGAAAGCAGTGGTGGTGGCAATAGTAGCGGTGTTGATAGTGGTGATGGTGCAAGGAAGCCACACCTCACTATCTTATCTACCGTGCAATGACTCACCCTCTGCACACACTCACATAGGCAGAGAGAGAGAGAGAGAGAGAGAGAGAGAGAGAGAGAGAGAGAGAGAGAGAGAGAGAGAGAGAGAGAGAGAGAGAGAGAGCAAGGTCACCTCCTGTTGAAAAAATAAACAGCCTAGGAAAGCGATTCATGCATCACACAACGCAGACCTTCTTGCTAATCCACACACGCACGCACACACGCACACTCCTCACTCACTCACTCTCCCACACACATCCGCCCCCGCTATCTCCACCACCATCACCATTGCTAGTTTTATCATTGGCATAGTAGTAGTAGTAGTAGTAGTAGTAACCACCACAACCACTACTATTGTTATCGTAGGTTTTTATTATCATTATTATTATCATCACATCACCACCAGCTCCATTAGTATCGTTATCTTTGTTGTTATTGTAGCATTAACACCATTAACACACTATTCACCACCACCAACAATAACAATGCAATTACTACCACTATATACTGTTAAGGCATTACTATCACTCTTCTGATAACATGTTTTTTCTTCTTTACCTTCACCCCTGTTTTTATTTCCACCACCACTACCACACCACACCACTTCTATACCTGGAAGCAACACCCACAGCAATACCTTCACAACCACAGACTCCCCAGCGTGTTGTGTTGGGAAGGCGGGGACTGAGAACACTCACCCCTACTCTGAATCTCACGAAGACACAGCGAAGTGGTAAGGAAGTTTGGCAGAAGGACAGAAAGGTAGGTAAGAGTAATGGAGAGAAGGCAAGGGACATGAGTAGGAGGAGGAGGAGGAGGAGGAGGAGGAGGAGGAGGAGGAGGAGGAGGAGGAGGAGATCATTTTTACTCTACAGTTAATATCACATTTATAGAAGATCAGAGAGAGAGAGAGAGAGAGAGAGAGAGAGAGAGAGAGAGAGAGAGAGAGAGAGAGGTTAAAGGACCTTGGCCGGTGCAGTAGTGAAGGGAGGGGCCCAGGAGAGGGGAGGGAGAGGGGAGAGAGAGTTGCACAAACCCCAGATTGCAACAATGCACCAAACTGAGACGTCTCCCCTCTCCCACCCCAACCACTACATCCACCCCCTCCCACACCCCGAACGGTATAACGTTGCGTATCTGAAAACATTCACTCCTATAGTTTATACTCCCTTCCTGACCTCTCCCTCCCCACAACCACACACACACACACACACACACACACACACACGCTGGCTTCACAAGCCAGAGGACCGGGGTTCGATTCTCCGGCCGGGTGGAGATATTTGGGTGTCTCCTTTCACATGTAGCCCCTGTTCACCTAGCAGTGAGTAGGTACGGGATGTAAATCGAGGAGTTGTGACCTTGTCCCGGTGTGTGGTGTGTGCCTGGTCTCAGGCCTATCCGAAGATCGGAAATAATGAGCTCTGAGCTCGTTATTTCCGATCTTCGTCTGGCTGTCTAGTCAGAGACTGCAGCAGATCAAACAGTGAAACACACACACACACACACACACACACACTTCCCGATCCGTTCCTCACCTATTTTCATCTCTTCTTCCCCATCCTTTTTTTTTTCAGTTTCTTATTTTCGTTTTTCTTCTCCAACAATCTTTCTCATTTACATAGCACATATTTCTTTCCACTTCTCTTCTTCCATAACCATTATGCTCTTCAATTTTTCTTCCAAGTACAAACATTCTCTCTCTCTCTCTCTCTCTCTCTAGGAAGAAGATAAGGATATGAGAGAGAGAGAGAGAGAGAGAGAGAGAGAGAGAGAGAGAGAGAGAGCTATATTGACACAGTATAAAAAAAAGTGGGCCTACTCCTTTCTCGGTCTAAGCCAAGCCAATCAAGGGGTATAAATTGAGCCTACCTGACTATCTTAATAACCTGTCTACTTAACTGTCTAATTAACCACCTGCCCTCATCTAAATTACCGCCCCCCTGTCTGTCTGTCTCTCTCTCTCTCTCTCATGTATTTTGTCTTTTCCTACTTCTCTTCCTGTTCTTATTTTTCTCCTCTGATTTTTCCGCCTCCTCCTCCTTATTTTTTCCTCTTTCCTCATTTCCTTTGCAGTAATTCCTTGTATCTAAACTTCACAAATCTTCTTTATCAACACTATTTCCTTCCTCCTCTTTTTACATCACTTTTCCTTCTTTCCTTTTCTCCCCACCTCCTTTTCTCCTCATAATTCTTTCTTTTTCTTATTAATCATCACAAGTTCTCCCTCTCGTTCGTCTTTAACACGCACACACACTAATAATTATCATTCCTCCTCGGTGAAATTAGCAAGATCAATAACGTAATAACCAAACAGAGAATCAAACACACAAATTGCAGCATGTACTCTCTCACTCTCTCTCTCTCTCTAATAATAACAATAATAATGAATAAATGCTAAATAAATCAACAAATAAGAAAAACGCAATTGAAAAAAAACTAACAAATAAATAAACTGAGTAAATAAATAGAAAAAGAAAAAAAAAGCAATTTCATCTAACTTTCTCTACTTTCCTTCCCTTTACTATTCCCAGTTCCTTCTCTCTCTCTCTCTCTCTCTCTCTCTTCCATCTGACATCCCTCCACGAATCATTATGCCCATTTTCTTTGCTTTACTTCAGTCCACCTTAAAACTCACCAGCTGAGGCCACTCGTGACGTCATATGAGAGCATGACGCAATGGTGACGTCACGAGGTAAACACTGGAGTCACGTGATCTCGGCGGACCAGACCAAGCAGCCAATCAACTCACCTGTGGAGGAGAGAATGGATTAATAATGAGAGAGAGAGAGAGAGAGAGAGAGAGAGAGAGAGAGAGAGAGAGAGAGAGAGAGAGAGAGTGAATAATTATATTTTATAAAAAAATACTTTCTTAATCATCTGAGCTCTTTTCACTTATTTTTTTTATTAATTTTCTTAGTGTTCATGGATTTATTATTATATATTATGACATGACCTTACATAATACACACACACACACACACACACACACACACACACACACACACACACACACACACACCGTACAACGTGAGAGAAGTACAGATGACTAGAAGCAGCTCAGGGTAATCCACTTATAATCTAAGCCTCTACTGTTAATCCAAGCGAAAAGGAGGAGAGAAAAAAAAAAAAAAAAGTTCTTTCATTATAGTTTCACTGCTTGAGGGTATACGCAGAGTACATTCCCGTGTGTTTTGGGTCCATTTGAAGTATATCTCTCCCTTTAACTCACATCTATTAACAGGGACACGAAATAATAGCACAGGAAAAGATGATTTAACAAAAGAGGAAAATCGTATGAAAACAAGACAGTAGTTAATAAGAATATAACAACACAGGATCGCAGCTAATAGAAACACAGGTACACAATAAGAACATGGTTATCAGGAACATAATTGGTTCTCAGAGCGGAAGATGACTGTAATGGACTTAGTATTCAGACTGTTAATGCAGAATCATTTGGCAGATTTAAAAAAAAACACTTGACACCTCTATAGATAGCAATGACAGGTGCAAATAAATAGGCAGGCGTGTTTCGTACAGGAATGGTTTCAATTAGGCTGACATAACTAAACTTTGCCATAACCAAACTTTATGTAATTCAACTTAACTAACCTCATGGCGCCTTGAAGCTTTCCCTAGTTCATGTTCTAAATGATGAGAATACTAGGAAAAAAGCTGAAAGAAGACAGTGTGAAAGTCTGCACATGCCTACCTAACCTGTTTATAGTTATCTAACCTTATATCTGCTTTTATATCCATGCATCAATGTCTCTTGAAAAGCTCTCTACTGACACACACCAATACGAGTCTGTTCTTGTCATTTACCTCCTATTTGACCTGAGAACTATATATATTTTTCTATATCTTTTTTCATCGTCTATGTATCAAAATTCTAAAAAAAAAA
>NC_059272.1:12731411-12743911 GCF_017591435.1 Portunus trituberculatus | reverse complement strand
CCCTCCATATCCACTCGTTCCTAACTTTCTAACTTTCCACCTTTTGATCCACTACGTTAAGGATCAGAGGTGTCATGAGAGAGAGAGAGAGAGAGAGAGAGAGAGAGAGAGAGAGAGAGAGAGAGAGAGAGAGAGAGAGAGAGATGCCTAGTAGTATAAAGTTTTGAGAAAAAGTTGTAAGATAGAACTTTATACACTGTAGCACAACACACACACACACACATACACACACACACACACACACACACACACACACACACACACACACACACACCACACACACACACTCTCTCTCTTGTGCACCATACCATTAGTATTGTACTGTACATCAACTTTCCCAGTAAAATTTCAACACTCCATAAGACCACCACCACTTCCAATAACAACAGTGTTAGAATTACAAGTCATGACGCAACAACTATACACTACTACTACTACTACTACTACTAGAATCTCACAAGCGCCTGTCTAATTTTTTTTCCTTCTTTCCTTTGTGCTCCTCCATTTCCTCTCGCTCCTCGCAACACAACTTTCGCAGTCACAACTAAAGCCTAAAAGTTTCATCTTCCATTCACTTTCAAAGTTCCCCTCGCTGGCATCGCGTTCCCTCTTCTCTTCCACTTGCTCTTCTTTTATCTATTAGTCACAACACATTGACGGGAAAAAAAAATCGATTGAACAGAAATTTCAAACCACGGATTGAAAAAAAAAAAAAAAAAAAAAAAAAGCTGAAAGTGTACATCTCTCTCTCTCTCTCTCTCTCTCTCTCTCTCTCTCTCTCTCTCTCTCTCTCTCACTGTGGATAAAGACACAAGGCCGTCAGGTGTAGGAGTGAGTGAGAGAGTGAGCGAGTGAGGTAGCTAGCCACTTTTTTTTTTTTTTTTTCCAGTGGACTGGTCGTTGTAGTATTGCTAAGATGGCACAGGTTAGGACATTCTCTCTCTCTCTCTCTCTCTCTCTCTCTCTCTCTCTCTCTCTCTCGTTGCCTTAGAGTTACAATATTCTGTACGAACTTCTATAGCTCCCTTATTTAGGTACATGTGAAAGCAACACACATACACACACACAATTTTGAGAGAGAGAGAGAGAGAGAGAGAGAGAGAGAGAGATTGTACTAAGTTACTGAGTGCAGGAAAAGCTTGTAAATTGTACAAGTCATCTTCCTGTCTGCTCTCTCTCTCTCTCTCTCTCTCTCTCTCTCTCTGCCCACAACTCAAAACACACACACACACACACACACACACACACACACACACACACACACACACACACAGTCCACTGCTTAACCACTTCACCTTTAAGGCCAAACAGGTGAGAATAAGTGGAGGACACGAACCACTCTTTCCCTTCGCCTGAGGAGGAGGAGGAGGAGGAGGAGGAGGAGGAGGAGGAGGAGGAGGAGGAGGAGGAGGAGGAGAAGGAGGAGGAGAAGGAGAAGGAGAAGGAGAAGGAGAACGAGGACGAGGAAGAGGAAAGAGAGGAAAATAAATAGATAAAATACGACACGCAAACTTCAGACAACTATTCCGTAACACGACCTCTCTCTCTCTCTCTCTCTCTCAGGAAGTGACCAAAAACCTTTATCCAAATCGATTTCGGCACACAGCGTCACTGCACTCCACACCGAACTGCAATGGAGGGGCTGCAGGAAGGCTGGTTGGGTGGGTGGGTGTGTGGTGGGCGGATTATAGGAGACAGGGGTGAGAGGGTTGGGTTGGGCTGGGTTGGTTGGCTCGAGTCGGGGTGTGAGTGTGACGGCTTGTGTTGTTGTTGTTGTTGTTGTTGTTGTTGTTGTTGCTGCTGCTGCTGCTACTACTACTACTACTGTGTGTGTGTGTGTGTGTGTGTGTGTGTGTGTGTGTGTGTGTGTTGAATTCACGACTTTTCTTATATCCAGATTGGAGCTTTACACTTCAAAAATCAGGTCAGAGACTACTGAAAGGAAATAATGAGTGAAAAAGTAGAAGTGAATAATTGCTAAAGATGTGCAGTGGACGACTGTGATATGGAGAGAAGATGGTGCATGAATTTGTGGAGCGGAGGGATGAAACAGTGGTGGTGGAGTAAGCTGAGTGGCTGTAGTGATAAAGGGTCGTCTGTGTGGGTGTGGATCAGGCAAGCAGCAGGCGGCAGGCGGCAGCCAGGGCAGCGTTGAGGAGGGGGAGGGGTAGGGAGGGGGAGGAGGAGGAAGGATAGTGGTGAGGAGTGGTGGTGCACGCAGTTGAGTGTTGGTGACGGTGGTGGTGGCGTGCTGCTGTCAACAAGGTGGTGGGTGGAAGGAGGAGGAGGGCCCTAGGCCCCTAGTCATGACAACTGTCAACATGAGGCGAAGGTTGGCACGCAATGATTCAGCTGAACGACACTGGGTGCACGAAAGAAACACACACACACACACACACACACACACAGAGAGAGAGAGAGAGAGAGAGAGAGAGAGAGAGAGAGAGAGAGAGAGAGAGAGAGAGAGAGAGAGAGAGAGTCTACAGCCTGCTACAGAAGCTTCAGTTTCAGCAAGGAGAAAACTGTTTGATTTCTGCTCGATGTGTGTGTGTGTGTGTGTGTGTGTGTGTGTGTGTGTGTGTGTGTGTGTGTGTGTGTGTGTGTGTGTGTGTGTGTGGATGATGACTTCTGTGTGGGTCGACCTGCATGTTTGCATGTTTTTTGGGGGTCACCGGCGATGCTGCGCCTCTTAGCTCCATTTATGTGACACACACACACACACACACACACACACACACACACACACACACACACACACACACACACACACACAGGTCAGGAAGAACTCACACCGCTGCCCCCCACCCCCAGAAGTCCTCACATTAAAGCTCACGACACTCGGTATTCCTCATGATGATCGCCCGATATCCGCGTGAGAACACACACACACACACACACACACACACACACACACACACACACACACACACACGTAGTTTAGTGGTTAGCACGCTCGGCTCACAACCGAGAGGGTCCGGGTTCGACTTCCGAGAGCGGAAGGCAAATGGGCGATGCTATTGATGTGTAGTCCCTGTTCACCTAACAGTAAATAAGTACGGGATGTAACTCAAGGAACTGTGGGCTCGCTTTCCCGGTGTGTGGTATGTGATGTGGTTTCAGTCCTACCCGAAGATCGGTCAGTATGAGCTCTGAGCTCTTTCCGTAGAGGAAAGGCTGGCTGGGTGACCAGCAGACGACCGTGGTGAATAAAACACAAACACACACACGGCGCGACCCCCACAACTAAGCCTTTTCACATGGGATGGTTTAAAGCTGAGCACCACTGCAGCTTTGATAACTGGATGGCTGGCTAGGTGGCTGCACGCGTTCTTCTGTCGCTACACACACAACGTACATACAAGGCTAGGTTGAAGGAACGATATATTCTCGTTGAATCATATTAAAATACCGCCAATCTGGGCTGAGTATAAGTTGGCTGGGGCCTTCATTGCTACATCACCTTTGCTTCCTCCTCCTCTTCCTCCTCTTCACACAGACCAGCACGCGAGGACAGGCAAGCAGGCGAGGCAAGGCCGACGCTGTGGACTTCCTACGGCATCTCAATAATTTAACGCATCTATTAGCCACCGCAGAGAGAGAGAGAGAGAGAGAGAGAGAGAGAGAGAGAGAGAGAGAGAGAGACTTGAGACTTGTTGGTACAGGAGGGGCAGGGTTGGGTAGGGTTCTGGTGTTGTGGGTCCTGGGGTGTGTGGGGGGGACGCCATACATTCGCCCTCCTCGACAGCTACCTAGGTAACGTTCTCGAACCGGTTTGACCCTCACACCGGCGGCTGGATTCGTCCGCCAACTCATTAATCATGGTTGTATTAAACGTTTATTATTTTTTTCCCTTCCCTCCCCCTCTCTCTCTACATGCTCTTTTTATTATTTTTTTTTATGGGGGAATTCCCTATAAAGAGAAGAAAGGGTGGTTGGTAGCTTTCGCTGCCTTCTCATCCATCCTCCTCCTCCCGCCCCAAGCCGCCACCTTGGGCTAGAGGCGGGGACTGGTAACATCTTTTTTAAGACCCACCCGACGCTAGGCTACGGCGGGCCAGGTGAGTTGTCATACACTAAGAATAACACACGACAGTCACTGCACGGGATCGCCTCACCACCACCACCACCACCACCATCTCCCCTCCCTCCCACCATCTCTCCTTCCCTCGCTCCACCTCTCACCGCCACCCACCATCCGCTGTATATACTAACCACTCTCTCCAGCCGTGTAAAGCGTCCCTCCCTCCCTCCCAGCCCTCTATAGTTAATAATAACTGTGTTAACTCGCTTCTTTTGTCGTGGGCCAAGTTCACTGGAAACTCGTATACATTTCAACAACAGTTAACAGTACGTCATCTGCATAATCCATTGTCTCTATCCTCCCCTCAATGAATAAGTAGAGTAGTACTGCGCGTCACTAACTCATTCACACCTTCCTCTCACTCGCTCTATTATTTATTACTTTGAACATAAGAGCGAGTGAGTGCAAGTTTAGTAGAGTCACACTTGCTGCTTTCCCAAACTCTCATCACCGACGCCGCCAACTCCAGAAGGGAAGCCCAACCCATTCGAGCCCGGTGGTCCTGACTCAGAGTATCCTATACCGGCAGGACTGAACCCCGAGACTATATTGACATGAGTAGCAGCCCCACACACACACACACACACACACACACACGGGCGAAGTGAACAAAGACAAGACCACAATGGACTGGTAACAACTCAGGCGATCTGGTTATCTGGGCGAGGAAGGGGCCCTGAGACGAGGACACAAGACAGACAGACAGCCTCCATCCATCTTTCCCCAGTACCCGTGAGGCACACTACCTCCCCACACTACCAAACAAATATCACCAGAGTCGATGTCGTATTTCACAAGAGCCTTCAACTTCCTAACCGTTAATCTGGTGACGAGCACTTCGAAGGCAGTTTCTCACTCAGCAACTGTGTGGCGAATGCAAATTAACTGGTAACGCTAGACCCTCAGTGCTTTTGTGGATAATAGGTGACTCAACCGACTTACAAATGTCCACTTCACACCCACATAATCAGGAAAGAGGTTTTGTCCTTTTTTAGCGAGCAGGGCAACACAATAAGGGTGATAATGGGGAGCAAAAAAGGCCATAGTTCACCAGGCGATACATTCAGACAAACACACACTGCACTGTTGGGTAAATGTGATCACAAGGAGGTGGTGTTGGCAAAACCTTATCACACACTCTTTAAAGGTCAATATAGTTGAGTTTATCTCGTCACCACACTCTCGTTCATGGAAAGTCTGTCTCGCACTTTCGGAAATTGTACACAGACTGCAGGTCAGCTTCTGTCACACACACACACACACACACACATGAGCAACATCTACAGTTCATGTTTGCACTCTGAGAACAATCAGCACAGAAGTACAACAAAGTATTCAACACTCACCTCGCCACTTCCAAGAAATGTATCCAGTGTGGTTACAATAAACGTGCTTTTCCAAGTCTGCAAGCATTCACAACCAACACGAACCAACCGGCCTTTTAATAATCCTCTCTCAGAACTACTCGACACATACACAGACACACACGTGACTCTACAGTGATGGGAGATAGCTGGGGCCAGAGGAGAAACGAAGACCTTTTAGAAGCCCTTTGCTCATAATGCACGGCTCTCTGGCGGTTCCAGATCACACACCCTTTCACTCTATCTATTTCACACTCCTCTCCTCACTGTGCACCCAACTTCTCTTACAGCTTTTTGATAAACTCATGATAACCCATTTCACTGGCACTTGCGGCCCACATGGTAACGGCCAGTGCGAACACTCTCCAAGTTGACCACAGACTGAACAAGTGGCACGTCTTGTTGTCAAAGTTTGAGGGGAGCGGCTATTATCTCGCGCAGACGCCCGCTGGAGCCGCTCCCCAGCCGCCTGCCTCGTCCCGCGCGCTTCGAATCTACTTTGGCTCCACACCACGCAAGAGCCCGATATTATCTCTCCCCCACAGCGCCTGGCGAGGATGAGATCGGCGAAGGAAGAAGCTAGCTGCTTGATGCCAAAAGTTTGCGTTAAAAACAAGAATTAAATTATCTAGGTAGCAAAGGAAGGTAAAATCTCGATCCCCTTGTGTGGTACCGAGTGATCACCAGCGACGGGTGAGTAAGGTTGGCGGGTCGTGAGACAGAGTTGACCGATGCGCGAAAACTTGGTAATAAACATCTGCCTCCCTTATGCTTTCTTCTCGCTACTACTTTGTTTTGGGCACGCTTTCAACATTTGACTAACGCTCCTATTTTATGCTTCTTGATAGAACGAAGAGTAAAGGTACAAAAAGTAGCTCTAGATGTGTAAATGGTTGCGTGTGGTCGCGTAGTGTGACACCAGGACCCAGCGGACCGTCTCTCTCTGCTGGTCTGCTCCCTTCGTAGCCACCACCTGCACCCACCTCACGTAAGATAATCTCCATTACGTAAACCTATTTCCCCACGTACCCCGCACGCAAAGCGATAATTCACGCTCCCTATCATAACAAATGGACTTTTAGCAAGTAGCTGAACTAAATATCAAGAAGAAAGAGGGTGAGGAAGCATAAAAACGGAATAAATTGTTTGGTGTATATCGTGAACCTGAAGTTATCGTGCGGTGCCGACGTGTGTGCTCTGAGTGACTGGCTGGCTGCCCTCCTTAGCCATACTTTTGTTTGATTTGTCGCCGCTGCCATTTCCTCCACAAACTATCTTAGCGCTGGCCCCAGATCACCTCTTCAAGCACCACACGCCTCACTGCCGTCTCCCTGCTCCCTTTCTCCCTTAGAAACTCGGCGAAACATGGTGTCCTGAGAGGTGAGACGGAGGGTGAGAGCGTTTGGCAGCCGTAAAGTAGTGTGTGGCCCTTCCCGCTCTCTCTCCCCGGGTCCTGCCGCCACCCATCCTCCCCCGATCGCATCCCCTCAAGTCCCCTTCCCCACACCCACAGACACCTAATCAACCGGGCATTGCTGGGTTTGCTCGGGCGCCGCCTTCCCTAGGAGCTTTAAACGCCTCCGTCCGTCCGGCATAGCGTTCACTTAATCATTTGCTCACTGGAGAGTTGATCTGTCGGAGCTGCGGACCGTACTGGACAAGTTTGCGTGACTGAGATGTGGTGACGGCCGACCCTGAGCTTCCGTGTTGCGATGCTTTTTATTCATAATCAACACTGGCGCGAGGGGTAGGGAGGGGACAGCCTGTCTGATGATGAATTGGGACAAAATGCATCTTTGCCTGGCTTCACACAAGCCATCGCGCTAATGAAATGATATATATATATATATATATATATATATATATATATATATATATATATATATATATATATATATAAAGCAGATTGAGGTGAAAGAAAATTGAAGGGTCGAGCTGGTGGCGAACATCCTTGAGCATACCAGCAAGGCAGCCAATGCCTACCTACACTCACTCACTCTCTCTCTCTCTCTGTGTGTGTGTGTGTGTGTTTCATTTTATAGCATCCACTGTCCAACCAGTGAAAACATTACAGTAGTCAGTAAAATTTAACGGAGGGTCGCGGAGGCTGAGCTGGGGTGAGTCACGGGGTGGATGGAAGCTATAGTAAATGCTCGGGAACTTCTACCTATAGTAACTATCAAGAGGGCCGCCTACTCCACAAGCTTCTGGTGGTGAGAGGGTCCATGGGTATCCTGGACTAACCCTAGCCTGCCCTCACGCTCTAAACAACCACCAAAAGCCTGGGAGAAGAGTAAATGACGAGACGGATTCCGCCGCTTACACGGGCGGGTTCAAAGTACGGCACCGGCGGGTAATTGAGGCGCATGGTGACACCTGGCAGCCGCTGGCCCCTTGTGTCTCACCCACTGCCTGTGTGTGTTCGTGTGTACGCGCGCGTGGCAGCCAGCCTCTGCTGCTGTTTATGTATACACATGTGTATGTACGTGTTTTTAAGGACCGTTTTCGTATCAAATATGCAAAGTATTTATCCTAAACAATACATGAATGCACACAGGCAGCGGGTGTGAGCGGAGGGCGAAGGTGGTGGGTCCTCACGCCAAGCCGGGGCCGGGCCCGGCGTTGGGTCCTCCTGAGAGAATATGTGAGCTGTCCGTCCGCCAGTTGTCTGACACCACCGCCTCCGCCGCAGCGATGAGTGAGGGCCTTATGCCGCGCCTCGAGCATGTGCGTGTTGGCTGTGATGGCCTCCCCTCGGCCGCCGCCACGATAATAGCAGCCATATCATGCGCTGAACAAGTAAATGGGGCTTGTGTCCACTTGTTGAACGAGGGCACACAGGCGCTGCGTGGCGGTGGTGGTGACAGGAGGATGGCGGCGCGTCAGCTCAGTGTTGTGGCGTGTTTGGCCTCTCAGAGGCGCCCTCCCGCCCTGTCTTTTCGCCACCTTCCCGAAATTATCAATAAATACACACCCTGGAGCTCTCCCGTCGCGGTCCTTCCATGATCTCTCCTCGCTGTGGGTAATGAAGTGGCTGGCCGCGGCCAGGCGACGGACGCGCCCACTCATGAGGGGAGCAGCTAGGCATGTTTTGTATTTCAGGTTGAGGCGCTATCCTTTGTTTCCAGGGGAGGGAGAACTTCGACGGGATCCCTATTGGTGTGTTGTATCGAGTGCGAGCTCTGTACAGGGACAGATGGCGTCCACCGGCAAGGAGGACACGGGCGCCGCTTGCAACCGTCGGCCGGCACAACCCGCCACCAGATGCCCGCTGCAGAGACCACCATCGGGGGGCACCACCCCGGTGTCCTCGAGGTGTCTGTAACATGTTGAATGCAAACAAATCAAGAAGCCAAGGCATGATTTGCTTCGTTAAACACACACACACACACACACACACACACACACACACACACACACACACTGGCTTCACAAGCCAGAGGACCGGGGTTCGATTCCACGGCCGGGTGGAGATATTTGGGTGTGTCTCCTTTCACGTGTAGCCCCTGTTCACCTAGCAGTGAGTAGGTACGGGATGTAAATCGGAGTTGTGACCTTGTTGTCCCGGTGTGTGATGTGTGCCTGGTCTCAGGCCTATCCGAAGATCGGAAATAATGAGCTCTGAGCTCGTTCTGTAGGGTAACGTCTGGCTGTCTCGTCAGAGACTGCAGCAGATCAAACAGTGAAACACACACACGCGCACACACACACACACACACACACACACACACACACACACACACACACACACACACCAATGTATAGTACACCATGACAGGACTCCATTGCACAGCAAAAGTTGTTCTGCTTCCAGTGCTGGACACCTGATGATCAAGCCCAATTGGGTGAGGAATTAACTTGCTCCACGCCAAGTGTCATATCATTACCACTCAACCAAGAACATTAAATCCGCCGCCAAATTGCGGACTGTAGCGGGATGGAGCATTCACCTCCTGCAGGTGGCCAAACAAAAAAATGTGACCACCTCCTAAACACCTTCCCCTCCCCACAGGGTTCCCACGCGGCACCTGTGACACCTAGGGAACGACTAAACGGTCTGCAAAACTCACTACTACTACTACTACTACTTTTATTTTAAATGTACACTTTTGTGCGTGAATAAAAAACGATGAATTGAATTGAACTACTACTACTACTACTACTATTACTTGTAATACTAATATATTTATGCTGTTAGGAGTATTATCTTTCCTACTCATCTACATACTCTTCCTCCAATATTTTTTACAACTTACATAATGAAATAACTGCCTATGAGAAAACACACACACACACACACACACACACACACACACACACAAGCATAAGCAACATATCCCCTCTAGATCTCATCCCAATGCTTTAACAGGTTTGGGCGTGGATGCGGGAGGAAAAGAACGCTGGCGCGGGCGTAGGTGGCCTCTCATCCGGCAGAGAGACGAGGCAAGGGGCGTGGGAGCCTCGGGGAGTCCTGCACGGATCCTCGACGCAAAGTCTCCCTTAATCCGCTCAGGTGCAGATCAGACGGTAACTCAGCCCGGTCACTTCCGTTCAACGCTGCGTCTGCCTTCCGCTGCCCCATGCAGGACCGCGAGAAGCAACCATAAGGGGAGAGGGAATGGGAGCAGGTGTTACTAGCGTTATTTTGTGTTACTAACGTGCTAGTAGAAGCGTTAACCGACGAGTAACGCCTAGATTCCTTTCAGGATGTTCTTTGTCTAGTTGTTCTTCTTTCTCATCCTTGTATATTTGTCTTTACGAATATTTTTCTTTACCTTTATTTGCATTCTTTCTCTATCTCTACTGCCTCTTCATTTCATCAGAGATTCATAGAAACGTCGCTAGAGATCTCTGTTACAAGGATCTTCAGGTCTTCTTGTAGTCCTCCTTCTCATGTTCTTCCCCCTCTTGCACCTCCACTTCCTTCCTCTCCCCCTCGTCTTCCTCCTGCTTCTTCTCTTGCATCATCATCAATCTTTGTCGTTATTATCCGTATTATCTCGCTACTTTGTTCATCTGTGGCGTTCTTCCTTGCGAGTAAGTGAAAGAGTTATGGAGTTCAGTTACTCTTCTTCTCCTACTCGTCCTCCTTCTTCTTCTCATGTTCCTGTTCCTGTTTTTCTTCCACTCATTTGTTATCCTATTTAGCCTCTCTCTCTCTCTCTCTCTCTCTCTCTCTCTCTCTCTCTCTCTCTCTCTCTACAACATCTTTACACCTAAAACTTGCCTATCCCCTCTCCCTCTTCCTTTCTCCTTTCCCCCACCACAGGTTACTGTCATTTATATCCCTCTCCTCAAAACAGCGAATCACACCTTCCCATCTTCTTCACTTCATATTCTCAGCCCCATAACATTCCTGCACTACTTTTCCGGTCCTTTAGATCCTCACATGTTATCTCTCTCTCTCTCTCTCTCTCTCTCTCTCTCTCTCTCTCTCCTCCTGGACCTTTTTTTTTTCCTACTCTTTATGTTACTCTAAGAATGTAAGCTTACGTTATCTATGCTAACCTAATCTACCTTTCCCTATCTAAACCTAACCTAACTTGACTACCCTATCTTAACGTAAATTACCTTTATCTAACTTACATATAAGGTGACCTAACGTACCACCATAGCCTAACTAATCTAATCTTAGCTAATAACGCCTTTAAGTAATCAAACCAAATCTAACTTACCTGAATCATCGTAACTTGTTGTGACCTAAAAATACAACCAAATTACATCTAACTTAACCTAACCTAACCTCCCTCATTTTCACCTCCTTCATCCACCATCACCACCACTCCCACCACCAACCGTCTTCCCTCAACAGCTCAACTCAACCCCTTGGCCAGCCCAGCAAGAGCCGCCCTCACCCCTGCAGCCAGCGTGACCCACCAGACCACATCCAACACCGCCTCGCAAAAACAAAGGTCACGCAAGAAAATCTATCTTTAGTGACGTGACAGGCACTCTCCCTCGGCACTCCTTCTCTTCTCCATCTTACTTTCTCTGTACTCTCCCACAGTTCTCGTCCTCTTCTTTTTTTCTCTCTTTTCTACTCCATTTATTCCTGTGTATTCCTCTTCTATCTTCGTGTTTTCCTTCTTCTTCCTTGTGTGTTTCTCTACTATATTCTCCTTGGTTTAATGATAATTGCTATTTTCTTTTTCTTTCGGTGTCTCCTATTTCATCTCGTTTCATCTATCCTCCTCCTCGTGCTCGTTCTCTTTTACGTCTTTTCTCTTTCCAGTCTCTTATCTTTATGTTGTTCTTCTCCTGTTCTTCCTATTAATCAACCTACCGGTCCTCGTTGCTATTATCTTCTTTTCTTCTTTTTTTTTATAACCTGCATCTCCTCATTTTCCGTCACATTTTTCATCTCTCCTTTTTGTTTTTTTATCCTCTTATACTAGTTCTTCCCTTTTTATATACCCTTCTCGTTCTCTATCTTATCTAATTCACTTTTCTGTCTATACACCTCTTCCTTCCAGTTCTCTCGTGTCTTCTGTTTCTTCGTTCTAGCCTTTCATTATCAACTACGCAACTTTCCAGCACCAGGCCAAGCTTCTCACTCACTTCTGCATTGACCATGGTTAGGAGAAGACAACAAGAGTAAGTACGGCGGTCCCAGAAGTAAAGGTAAAGATCAAGTGGTCCTTCAGCTTGCCTCTCTCCACCAGGGCGGCGCTGGCGAGTGGCTTCTGTCTAACACCACCTGCTAGCCACAGACATTTGCGTGTTTCTCAAGTCTATATTCTGAATCACTTTGCTTTCCAAAGGCCATAGAAGTCATTAGCTAGGCTTTCAAGAGTATTTCTCGTATTAATGATGTAGATACAGTATTTTGTTAATCTTAAACTAGAAACCTGACAAAAAACGTCCTTATAAATCCGTGTCACTTCAACGAGACTAGAGCCGTCTGAAGGTAGTGAAGGTGCGGCGCATGAGTGTTTCAGAATACGGGACACAGAAAGGTGGAAGAATAACACGGCGAAGAGAAAGGGAACAAGAAACGTGACGCAATACTAACAGGTCCTCTCTCTCTCTCTCTCTCTCTCTCTCTCTCTCTCTCT
>NC_059272.1:12723911-12728911 GCF_017591435.1 Portunus trituberculatus | reverse complement strand
AGGAGGAGGAGGATAAGATGAAAGAAGAGGATAATGGTAACAATAACAGTAAGGAAACAAGAAAAAAAAAAAAAAATAGGAATAAAAACAACAGCAACAACAATAATTAGGATGACGACGACGACGACGACAATGATGATGATGATGATGGTAGTGATAATAATAATAATAATAATAATAATAATAATAATAATAATAATAATAATAATCATAATAAATAATAACAACAACAACAACAACAACAACAGTAATAACAACAATAATAACCGTCTTTTCCTTTCACATATATTGCCCCCCTCTCTCTCTCTCTCTCTCTCTCTCTCTCTCTCTCTCTCTCTCTCTCAAAACACAACCCTCACCTGTTGAGTTTGCGCTGCGGAGAGAGGCGAGGGGAAGTTAGGGGAAAAGTAAGGGGAGGAAGAGGGAGAAGATATGTAAATGATGGGGAGGAAATGAAGTAGGGGAAGTGATAAGGGGAGGAAGGAACACAAATTGCAAGGTGAGGGGAATTATTTGAAAAAAAAAGTGAGAGGGAAAAAAAAAAAAAGAGGGCAGACGAGGGTAACTCAGGGGCATATAAGTGAACGGTGAATGTAAGAGGGGAAAGATGGGAGGGAATAGTTGATGGGAGGACATTAAATGGATAGAAGGAATACAAAAAGTTAGGAACTGAAGGACGAAGGGGAAACTTGTGAGGGGAAAGAAATGGCAAGGGGGAATTATAGATATGCAAAGGGGGAAAAGGGGATGAGAAGGAAGCTGGCGTGATTATAGATGAAGGAAGAGATAGACATTGAGAGTAAAGGACAGTGAAAGAAAACAAATGGGATAGTGGAAGGTAAAAAGATAATGGTGTGTTCTGGAGATATGTGACAGAGAGAGAGAGAGAGAGAGAGAGAGAGAGAGAGAGAGAGAGAGAGAGAGAGAGAGAGAGAGAGAGAGAGAGAGAGAGAGAGAGAGAGAGAGAGAGAGAGAGAGAGAGAGAGAGAGAGAGAGAGAAGAGAAGGAAAGGAAAGGAAAGGAAAGGAAAGAGGAAGAGAAGAGAAGAGAAGGAGAGAAAGGAAGAAAGAAGGAGAGAAGAGAAGGAAGAAAGAGAAGAGAAGAGAAGAGAAGGAAGGAAAGGGAAGGAAAGGAAGGAAGGAAGGGAAGGAAAGAAGAGAAGAGAAGAGAAGAGAAGAGAAGAGAAGAGAAGGAAGGGACGAGAAGGGAAGGACGATAAAAGAAGGGGAGGGAAGAGAAGGAGGGGAAAAGAAAGGAAGAGAAGGGAAGAGAAGAAAAGAAAAGAGAAGGAAAAGAAGAGATTTATAACACACATGATACCAGACAGTAAGTAAAAATTAACAAACAAGAAATAAAGTTGATTTGAGTGACAAAATGTGAGGGGAGAGAAATGAAGAGAGGAGAAAATGAAAGATAGGTACAACAAGAGTGAACTATCAACAGTCAAACAGTGAGGGGAGGAAGTGAGAGTGAGGGAAAGTGAGCAGAAGTGAGAGGAGAGAAGCGACGAATACGAGTCTGAGCAAGTGGAGAAGAGTGAACGGTCAGCAGTCAAAAAGTGTGAGAGTGAGGGAAAGTGAGGGGAGGTAGTATCGAGTGGTGACGTCACGCTAAACACGGTTCTGAGGGTCATAAACCAAGACGCACGCTGATTGGCTGAGTGGCAAGGGACCTCTCCCCTCTCCACGGTCCCTCTCCCATCATCTCCCCTCACTCCTCCCTTGACTTCTGTTCTCCTCCACACGGTCATGAGGGAAGACACAGTCTCTCTCTCTCTCTCTCTCTCTCTCTCTCTCTCTCTCTCTCTGACAAGACTAACATTTTACTTGCCAATACGTATGTTTATGTATGGTTAAAAGAGAGAGAGAGAGAGAGAGAGAGAGAGAGAGAGAGAGAGAGAGAGAGAGAGAGAGAGAGAGAGAGAGAGAGAGAGAGAGAGAGAGAGTGTGTGTGTGTGTGTGTGTGTGTGTGTGTGTGTGTGTGTGTGTGTGTGTGTGTGTGTGTGTGTGTGTGTGTGTGTGTGTGTGTGTGTGTGTGTGTGTGAAGGAGAAAGGAATATACAAGAAAAGAAGTCAGGACGACGAAGAAAGGAAGAAGAAATGAAGAAGAAGAAGAAGAAGAAGAAGAAGAAGAAAAAATGATAATTACAAGACAACAGCAACAACAAAACATCAACAATTACTACTACTACTACTACTACTACTACTACTACTACTACAAGCCAAGGGAGGTGGCAGTAAACACCTGCCGAAACGCTAATTGCTCCCAGTAAGATCTCAAGCACTGGACCAGTTCCTTACCGGATCATGGGGTACTGTGAACTTTCCAGTGACCCAGCTGTGACCTCACTGAACGTTTCCCTTTGTGTCTTACAACACAAGGGACAGTCACAGCCTGCCCTCTAAACGTAACTCTCGATTCTTTCCCTTCACACTACTCTACATGCACTTCATACACACACACCTTTCACTCAAAATACAAAATCCAATAAGGTGGATCTTACACCAACCTCAGTCACAATCTAGGAAAGAGACCATAAATGTCCCAAATCAGACTGCTCTCCTTTTTCCCTAAGTATCTTGACACCCTCCTTAACTTTTCTTCACTAAGTTTTGCGACATTTGAGATCTTAGATCTAATTTTCAATCTGTGGAACACCAACTCTCCTCCATTAAACATCATCTTTTCCTCACAGCAACGCGGGGGTCTAAGGCAACTGGTCCTTGGTCAGTGTCATGACATGAGGAAAGGTTGACAAGCAAATAAGGACAGGTATAAATGAAGTATTGACCACACTAGGAGAGAGAGAGAGAGAGAGAGAGAGGAGAGGGAGAGGGAGAGGAGACAGAGTGACTTGAAAACACCCGTATACCTGATAATGCATGACAAGTGTTAAGATTCTCTCTCTCTCTCTCTCTCTCTCTCTCTCTCTCTCTCTCTCTCTCTTTTATTTATCTATTTTTATCTTTCCTTCTTCCTTGGCATTTCCAGCTAGGAGAGGGAGGAGGAAGAGGAAAGTAAGGGTTTGGTGGGGAATACCATTAGGATGTAGAGAGAGAAGAGGAGGAGGAGAGGTATGAAGGGGAATACCGTGAGGAGGAGGAGGTTAAGAGGAGGAAAAAAAGTGATAGAGAAGGGAGGATGGAGGACAGCAGAGAGAGAGAGAGAGAGAGAGAGAGAGAGAGAGAGAGAGAGAGAGAGAGAGAGAGAGAGAGAGAGAGAGAGAGAGAGAGAGAGAGAGAGAGAGAGAGAGAGAGAGAGAGAGAGAGAGAGAGAGAGACTTATGAAAAGCAGGGAGGAGGAAGGAAGGACGGAATGAATGAATGAAGGAAGGAAGGAAGGAAGGAAAAGGAAGGAAGGAGAGAAGAAAGGGAGAAAAACAAAGCAAGGCAGAACTGGAAGAATAAAAAGAAGAGATGCTGGAAAGAGGGAGAGAAGGAAGGATAGATGGATAAAGATAAAAGGAAGGAAAGAAGGCTAGGAGAGAGAGAGAGAGAGAGAGAGAGAGAGAGAGAGAGAGAGAGAGAGAGAGAGAGAGAGAGAGAGAGAGGAGGAGGAGGAGGAGGAGGAGGAGGAGGAGGAGGAGGAGGAGAGGAGGAGGAGGAGGTGTCTGGAGATGCCTGGAAAAAGAAGATCGGTGGAATGGCAAGAGTATATGGTCCAGTTCCCAGGTGGAGAGGAGGAGGAGGAGGAGGAGGAGGAGGAGGAGGAGGAGGAGGAGGAGGAGGAGGAGGAGGAGGAGATGAATGAGAAGACACAAACGAAAGAAGTTGTAACGAAGGTGAATGAGAGAGAGAGAGAGAAGAGAGAGAGAGAGAGAGAGAGAGAGAGAGAGAGAGAGAGAGAGAGAGAGAGAGAGAGAGAGAGAGAGAGATATCAGCAGCGGCAGCAGCAGCAGGGCACCACACAAGCTTCTCTCAATGCTGGCGAAAGGTCACAAGGAGGAGGAGGAGAAGGAGGAGGAGGAGGAGGAGGAGGAGATAGTGAAGGAGGAGGAGATCAAATTACTTTTACCATCAAGAACTCGCCCAGAATGAAAATAATAATATATAATAATAATAATAATAATAATAATAATAATAATAATAATAATAATAATAAGGAAAAAGAATAAAAATAACAATAATGATAGTAGTAGTAGTAGTAGTAGTAGTAGTAGTAGTAGTAGTAGTAGTAGTAGTAGTAGTAGTAGTAGTAAAACAAATAAGAAAGAACAAAGACGACAAGAAGAGAAAATAAAAGAAGAAAACTAGAATAATAATTCCAAGAGCAAAATATAGAAAATATTAAAGAAGAAAAAAGAAAAAAGAAAAAAAACTGACCTACTTTTACCTTCGTGAGTCAATCCGCTTCCTCACGTGCGAGACGAGAGAGAGAGAGAGAGAGAGAGAGAGAGAGAGAGAGAGAGAGAGAGAGAGAGAGAGAGAGAGAGAGAGAGAGAGAGAGAGATTCCCTGATATCTTAGTGAACATTTTTTTCCCCTTTTTCTTTGGCCTTGTGGCTGAAACAGAAGCTGGACAATCTCTGCGACGAGGTCAGTGCCCCTATTCCTGCCCTCACCACCCCCAATCCCACCCACCTTTCCTGTCATCCCCAACTTCACTATTACCAACCCTCCAGCCCGCTATCACAATGTACATACTTCTATCCTTCTCTCCTTTCCTCACCATCTACTGTTTCCTTCTGCCCCATCTTCACCCCATCACCACCCATCTCTACTCCCATTGCCACCCACTTCAATCATCATTATTCATTCCCTCATGAAGGCCCATCATCACCTACTTCTGTGTATATTTCCTCACTTAACTACCTGCAAAACTTTCCTACTGCCTTTTCCTACTCCCAAAACAGCCAAATTCCTTTCTCACGTTAACACTTAGAAATCTTCCCCCATTACCCATCACCACTCCCATTGCTATCCTTCTCTGGAATGGAAACGGAAGGACGAGGAAAGAGAAAGCAGAAGAGGAGAGGTGGCAGGAGGATGATAATGGAGAGCA
>NC_059272.1:12708911-12716411 GCF_017591435.1 Portunus trituberculatus | reverse complement strand
ATGAACATAAAAGAAAAAAAAATGGTAGTAAATAAATAAATAAAATCATCATGGCCAGTAATACCAAACTACAAGAAACAATGGCGTTAAGTTTGATCAAATTACGTTATGAAAAGAAAGAGAGAGAGAAAAAAATAGTAAGGATTTGGTTGTGAAGTGGAATAAACGTAGCGATCAGATTGTTAGCATGGAGTCAGTAAGAGACTTTAAAAGATCAGACAAATGCACGGACGGGAATGATAGGTGGATACAGGTAAGCATGTTTTTCACACAAGGACTGCCACTGCTAAGTTTGACGGTTTATTGCAGCTTTCATTCTTTTCTTATATTCCCATGCATTTATAAAGAAAAGCCGCAGGAAACTATTAGACCTATTAAAAAAAATGTTCTTTTCTATCCACTATCATTCTCATCCACATGTGTGTTTGATCAGCTCTTAGAAAAAAATCCTTCTTGACGGTGCGCTAACGACACGCTTATCGAGGCCATTTCAACCTCTATTTATTTACAAACCAATTTCCTCTTATCTCCCTTTTTAAAACTTCACCTAAACTAACCAACGCTGGCACTATTAAACTCCATGACTCTTTACTTGTTTCTGCTTTGCTTTCCTTCTTCCCATGAGCTGAACTGTCAGAAAAGCATTAGCACATCTTAACCAAACTAGCTTTTTTTTCTTTTCTTTGTATATCTTATTTGATTGTGTTTATATGAATTTAATTGCCCTTTTTTTATATCAGTGTCTTATATTACTGTTTTCTATGTGAGTAAGGAGAGAAGCAATTTATTTCATTTCTTCGTTCATTCTCATCACACACACACACACAGAGAGAGAGAGAGAGAGAGAGAGAGAGAGAGAGAGAAGAAAGAGAAGAGAAGAAGAAGAAGAGAGAGAGGAGAGAAGAAGAGACACAGAGGAGAGAGAGAGAGAAGAGAGAGAGAGAAGAAGAAGAGGAAGAAGAAGAAGAAGAAGAAGAAGAAGAAGAAGAAGAAGAAGAAGAAGAAGAAGAAGAAGAAGAAGAAGAAGAAGAAGAAGAAGAAGATGATGACCATGAAAAAAAAGAAGAAAAGAAAAAGTTAGTTCCTCCCATATCTTGATTACTATAACCGTATATAAGAATCTGGTCCACACTACCTTTGTCATAACGCAGGAGACGAGGAGAGAAATGGGATTGACTGACTCACTGGTTGACCCGGGTGTGACAGTAAGGACAACACGGGGGATGATAAATGCAGCTGCAGCAAGACTCGTTAATTGTGTATAGAGATGGAGAAACGAGGGAAGACATGGAAAGCTGAGACGTGGAAGGAAACATGAGGTAAGGACAGGAGGAATGAAGGAGGATAGGAAAGGTAAGATTGTGAAGTGCAGGATAAAGACGGAAGGAATGAGAAGAGGTCTATTGGAAAAGTAAGGTGTGTAGAGGGTGAATAGGTGGATAAAAGGAATTAAGGCCTTAAGAAAAACTAAAGATGGCGAAGATAGATGATGAAGATAGGTGAAGAAGATGAAATAATGAAAGAAAGAAAAGGAAGAAAGTGAGTCAGATAAACAGGAAGATAGGTATGTAGGTAAGGAAGAACTGGGAATGAAAGACATAACGGGAAGAAAAAAAGAAGGAACGACAAATGGGAAGGAAGGATGCAATGAAGACAAGTAGAGAAAAGAAGGAGTGAAGGAAAGAAAGATAAAAAAAAAAAATAGGAAGGGAGGTAAGGAGGAATTGACAATGAAAGAGAGCAGAAATAATGAATTGAAAAAAGAAAAAAAAATGCATATGGAAGAAGGATCAGTGAAGAAAAGGAAGGATAGAATTATATGCAGCGAAGAGAAAAAAAATATCAAATGATTGGATGGAAAACGATAAACAGAGAAAGATAAAAGAAAAAGGATAAATCCAAGAAAATGACGCGGACAAAAAAAAGTAAGACAAAAGGAAAAAGGACATTGAATTCATTTTTTCTTTCCTAATTTTTGTAGACACTTCCTTTACACTTTAAGGAAAAAAAACAATCAGAGAGAGAGAGAGAGAGAGAGAGAGAGAGAGAGAGAGAGAGAGAGAGAGAGAGAGAGAGAAAGGCACCCTCTCTTTCTCAGTTCGTGAGTCAAAATGCTCCTTTTCCTTTTATTTTTCTATATTTAATTTTATTTTATCTATTCCTGATTACGTTTAATGAAGACACGAATTTGCTTCTATAACAACAATGAATTACATCGTTTGAAAATAAAACAACAGTAATACCTCAACCCTCTACACACACACACACACACACACCGTCTCATCTCAACCTCATGTCCTTTTCTCTATCCTCATGACATCTCTCCCCCCCTTCCCTCTCTTTCCTATTGCAGTAGAGGGAAAAGGTAACGGTGGAAGAGGGGGATGGACTTGTGGAAAGGGAATGGAAGGATTCAAGATACATATACATAAGAATACATAGGAAGGGGTTGGGGGGTAAGCGGGGGTGGGAGACGGGTGGGAAGTTTTGAGAAGTTTTCAGGGTCAACGCCCCCTTACTTGTACTCAGTTTCGAGGAGGAGGAGGAGGAGGAGAACGAGGAGGAGCAGGGTGGTGGTGGTGGTGGTGGTGGTGAAAAGGGCGGGGTCAGGATATTAATAAACTGAAGGTACCTCTTATAAACTATCTCGTGGTGCCATTTTGAAACACACACACACACACACACACACACACACACACACACACACACACACACACACACACACACACATGCACGCACAGGCCCAAGTTTGAGTGTACGTGTGTGTGTGTGTGTGTGTGTGTGTGTGTGTGTGTGTGTGTGTGTGTGTGTACATCAACATAAACACTTATTACAGAACAAAGCTAAAACAAAGTAAAAATAATAACAATAAATGAATAATAGAAGAATAACACCATTTCGAATCTCTCTCTCTCTCTCTCTCTCTCTCTCTCTCTCTCTCTCTCTCTCTCTCGAGCTGTACGTCCCTTACTTGTGCCAAAAAATAGCGACCAGACCCTCTTTTCCTCCCCATCCCCTAACCCCACTACCCCCACCTTCCCCACCTGCCTTACCAAAATACAGACACTGGCCCACCTCCTGCCAACCCACACCTGGCCAGCCGCGCACCTTGCTCCTCCTCTTCTTCTTCCTCCTCCATCTTGTTCACCCTTAATTAGGTTACCTGCTAATTGTTGCACCCGTTTTTTTTTTAAGGGTGTGGGGGAGGGGGAGGAGAAGAGGGAATATGCACTGTTCCCCTCTTTTTGTTGAGGGAGGAGGGTACGGGAAGGGGATTAAGGATTGAAAGATTGTTCAGTAATTCCTTCTTGTTAATACTACTTTAGTTTTTTGAGGCGGTGGTGTGGTGAGGGGTGTTGGTTTGCAGGGGTGTTAGTGTTAAGTAAGGGGGTGCGGGGGTGTTTTTGTGGGTGTTAGGTGAGGATGCTTTGTGTGGGAGTTGGGGTTCAGGATGTTGTGTTGTGTGGTGTAGTGATGAGGCAAGCATTGGTGTGGTGGCGGTCTTGATAACACTGATAGCAGATAACAGGAACAGGTGGTGGTGGTGTTGCTGATGGTGGTGATAGTAGCGGTAGTGAGAGACAGAGAATGGAAAATTTTGCGATTATGTCCCTCCTTCCTAACCCTCGTTTTAAGTCACCACATTACATCTATGCCACACTACAATTATTTACAGACAAGACTCTATCCACTCTATCCACGGCATCACCTGCTATCCACACGTCCACTAGCTCTCCACTCAGTATACGGATGAGGTTGAGAGGTGGAAACACGCAGGCATGTCTTGTACAGGGATCGCCATGTTTGGACCTGATGGCTTCTTGCATTAAACCTTATAATTTTAGTGTGTTATTTGTGTTCTCGTGAAAAACTGTGGCGAAATAGTCGGAAAGCGAACCTCGGCATTCTTAGCGACAGGCAAGGACGACGCCATTCAGCCATAGTGTGTGTGTGTGTGTGTGTGTGTGTGTGTGTGTGTGTGTGTGTGTGTGTGTGTGTGTGTGAGGAGGTTAACCAGACCGGCATGTTGTTATGAAATTATGATACTTAAGCACGCACGCACGCACGCACACACCACAGACTATCAACTCAGTCTCGCCCCCAATCACTCGCGCAACTCAAAGAAAAAAAAAAACGTTGAGAAAAAGAAAAAAAACGTTGAGAAAAAGAAAGAAAGAAAAAAAAAAAAACGTTGAGAAAGAAAAAAAAAGACAAGAATAATCAAGAAAACGAAGTAAAAAAATGAAAGAAATCTCCCAAACACAAACACACACACACACACACACACACACACACACACACACACACACACACACACATTTCAATACGTAACTTTCCTCCATTTCAACCTTCCTATACCTTCTTGTCACATGATCACTAGCCAACAGAGAGAGAGAGAGAGAGAGAGAGAGAGAGAGAGAGAGAGAGAGAGAGAGAGAGAGAGAACGCCTCCCTTATCTCCCCTTATCTCTGCGTTCCCCTTCTCCCTCCCCCGCAACATCCTAAGGCATCCTGGATGATGGGGTGGGGGGGAGTAATAACAGGGGCGTGACGTAAGAGTGACGCAGTGGTGACGTAGTGGCGACGCAGAGGTGAAGAGAGACACTGTGGAGAAGGTTCTCTCTCTCTCTCTCTCTCTCTCTCTCTCTCTCTCTACTGCCCGCCCCGAGGATCGATTGTCTCTGCTCCTCCTCCCTCCTCCTCTTCCACACCTGCCTTCCTCTACCTCCTCCTCCACTTCAGCTTCCACTCTCTCTCTCTCTCTCTCTCTCTCTCTCTCTCTTGCACACCTGGTTCTAAGCACACACCTATCCTTGCCACATAACTGCACATATGTAAGTACTCTCTCTCTCTCTCTGTGTGTGTGTGTGTGTGTGTGTGTGTGTGTGTGTGATAGAAAACTGATGTGTGTGTGTGTGTGTGTGTGTGTGTGTGTGTGTGTGTGTGTGTGAGAGAGAGAGAGAGAGAGAGAGAGAGAGAGAGAGAGAGAGAGAGAATTAAGGGGCACCCACAGCTGTTGACAAGAGGGTCTCCACTGCGCAGTCCTTCCCTCCTTCCCTCCATCCCCTACCTCCTTCTCGCCCCTCCCCTCCCTCCATCCTCATTACTCCAGGCAAGCACCATATGAGGGAGAGGAGGGGACGGGGGGCAGGAATGAGAATGGAGGTAAGGGAGGAATGAGGGAAAGATAAAAAAAATATCGGGAACAGTTGAAAATGTTGTGTTTGATGACAAGTGTTGTAGTGATGGTGGTAATGATGGTGTTGGTGTTGGTGGCGGTGTTGCTGGTGGGCAGAATGGTGTAAATCTTGTTACTGAGATTGATCTTAATGGATTTTTTCATTAGTGCTACTCCTGCTGGTGCTACTGCTACTGCTGCTGCTGGTGCTGCTACTACTACTACTACTACTACTACTACTACTACTACTACTACATCTTCCTTCTCCTCATTCTTATCATCATTATCATCACCACCAACAACAATAACAACATCACCAAGAACACTACCAACCACAAAACATCCTCACCCCATTTTCCAACATCAAAACTATCAACAATATTACTACTGCTATTACAACAACAACAACAACAACTACTACTACTCCTACTACTACAACTGCTGTTGTTGCTGCTGCTACTACTACTTATGAAGAACACTGCATTTTTCTATTCAAAAGTGCTACCATAACTAGATTAGAGAGAGAGAGAGAGAGAGAGAGAGAGAGAGAGAGAGAGAGAGAGAGAGAGAGAGAGAGAGAGAGCAACCTTTCAACAAGTCTGTCCCAACACAAGCCTCGACAAGTCTGCTTCTAGTCCACTTTTCTTCCCCTCACCTTCCCTGTCACCTCCCTACCCTTCTCTCCCCTCCCCTTCCATCATTCCTCACTCCGCAAACTTTCTTGCTCTTTCCTCACCACCACTACTCCTCCCGTCACCCCTTCAAATGTTGCTGCTTCTGAAGGTGCGTACGTGTGTGTGTGTGTGTGTGTGTGTGTGTGTGTGTGTGTGTGTGTGTGCAACTGTAATTCACCTTTGGTCATCTGCTGGTCACACACACACACACACACACACACACACACACACACACACACACACACACACACACACACACAGGATGAATAAAGCACAAAATTCATCTATAAAGTGAAGTGAATGACTGGATTATCTGCTTATTCATCCATTCATTTATTCATATGCGAGCAGAGAGAGAGAGAGAGAGAGAGAGAGAGAGAGAGAGAGAGAGAGAGAGAGAGAGAGAGGGAGGGTGGGGGTTAAATGGAAATATACCGAGCGTAATATCTCTCTCTCTCTCTCTCTCTCTCTCTCACACACACACACACACACACACACACACACACACACGAAGAAGAAGAAGAAGAATCACACCTAAAAAAGAATAAAAAATAAGAATAAGTATAAGGAGACGAAGGACAAGAAAAGAACTTTAAATTTTAGCTGTGACCTAATTACGAAACACACTCACACACACACACACACACACACACACAGACACTCACACACACTCTCTCTCTCTTGTTAACCTCATTTCCGTTTTTCTCTGCGTTTCCCGGACAGGACTAAGAGACGTTCACTTATCAGGTAACACACACACACACACACACACACACACACACACACACACACACACACACACACACACACACACACACACACTAATATGAAGAGTGCCTGTTTTCTTTCATTTTGTTTCCTTTGTTTTATCGAATTATTTTTTGTCATTTCATGTATCTTTTTCTTCTTTCATTTTTACGTCTGACTTCTTGTACGTCCTTGTTTAGTTTTTTTTTTTCTGTGTTTCTTTGTTTGCATGATTCAGTTTGTCTCATTTTTTTGTGTATGTGTCTCTCTCTGCCTATTAGTGTGTTTCTCTCTCTCTCTCTCTCTCTCTCTCTCTCTCTCTCTCTCTACCATGACCAACCTCAACAATCAAGTAAGGTAAAGAGAAAAACAACCCTCTCTCTCTCTCTCTCTCTCTCTCTCTCTCTCTCTCTCTCTCTCATAACTTCACAGGTATAAGCCGGAAAAAAATGTACAAATATATAAGTCAATATTAGTTTGGCGTATGGTAGGAAACTGTTGTTGTTGTTATTGTTATTAGTGTGTGTGTGTGTGTGTGTGTGTGTGTGTGTGTGTGTGTGTGTGTGTGTGTGTGTGTGTGTGTGTGTGTGTGTTTGGGTTAGTTATAATTTATCTGTCTGTCTCATGTTGTGCTGCAAACGTATGAATATTTCCATTTTTCCTCTCCTATTTTGCATTCCTTTCTGCCTTTTTATATTACTTTCATTTCTTCTTCTTCCCTTTCCTTGTCTCAGTTCATTAGTCAGTTTTCTTTCTCCTCCTTGCATTATTTTCCTTTTCTATTCCATTACTTCCTTTTTCCCTCTTCTCGCTGTTTTTCTTTTCATCAATAATTTATGTCTTTCTTTTCCTTCCTTTTTTACTCTATCATCTCTTTCATTCCTTCATTCCCTTTTTCCT
>NC_059272.1:12698911-12703911 GCF_017591435.1 Portunus trituberculatus | reverse complement strand
CACTACAACTATCATCACCAAAGCCTTACCATTCATTACTTTTACCTTGATCACCACCACCACCACTGCAACTACCATCACTTCCACCACCACCACCACCACTAAACAGACGAACAAACACTCAGTACTTTTATACCTTCATTTAAATTTTTGCTAACTTTCTATTTCCCTTCTATTTTCTTCCCTTCCTTCATTTCCAAGGACTTTTCTCCGTCCTTCCCACAATTCTGTGCCGTACTTCCACAACTTTCTAAATGCTTTACATAATTGAAGTTACACAGGCTTTTCAGAGTGTCTTTAAGCTTTTAATGACAGATTAACATCTCTACATAATCAACAAAAGAAACATTCTTGAGAACCCGTCAATCATTTTTGTGACCTTTGAAAATCGTCGTGATAGGAAAGCGAAATGGTTTCTTTTAATAGATTACGAAAGTATTTATTTTAAATGTTCTAATGACATAATTACAAGATTTCTTCATGACTAATAGGATAAACACTCTTGAAAACCCAGCTAATGCTCTCTGTGGCTTTTGAAAATAGTCGTGGTGAGAGAGTAAAGCGTAAAGCGTTTAAGAGACAAGCCCCCAGGTAGCGCCGCCACCCTAGGGCTGTGTACGGTACCAGAATAGGCCTATCACGTTCTTTCGCCGCCCCCCCCCAACCCCACCGGTCCTTCCCCCTCACACAGCCTTGAGAAGAGACGGCAACCTCTGTGACTGTCTGTCAGTATCTCGCCAGCCAGGTAAACTTAACCCTTGTCCGTCTATCTGTTTCTGTCTATCTGCTTCGGTCTGTTTGTCTCCTACCACCCCATCTCTCTCTCTCTCTCTCTAGTAAAGGAGTAAAAACATGAAGGAAAAATAAGGGTAACATAAGTAAAAAGAAAAGAAAAGGATAGTATAAAAAGAGAAAATATATACAAACATACATACATAGACGGAAAAGAGAGAAATGCATCAATAACCAGCCAGAATAAGAAAGAAAGAAAAGAAAGACCATTCATCCATCAAATCAGTCCCTCTTCCAATCAATCCATCAGGAATTCGCACATTACAGAATGCCAACAAAACACACGCATCATAAACAGGCACCCATCTGTGTAATGAGATCAAACAAGCTGGCCAGCCAATACGCAAACACATAAAATAAACCTCTTACATTATTCAGGTCTGGATGCGATCTTGTTTACATTCAGGGACCGACTCACTGTCACTTACATCCACAAGTCACAAGCAGAACCCGACAGAACTGGATTCACACGCGCGGTCACACACACACATACACACACACACACACACACACACACACACAATCCGCTCATCCATCCACGTACTAACCAGACCCACCGTTGTTTAACCTCTCTTACAGACACACACACACACACACACACACACACACACACACACACACACACACACACAACACATCTTGTTGTTTACCTGGAAATGAGAACACCTTTGAGGAGGAGGAGGAGGAGGAGGAGGAGGAGGAGGAGGAGGAGGAGGAGGAGGAGGAGGAGGAGGAGGAGGAGGAGGAAGAATACAAAGGAAGACAAAACAGCAACAGACCATTAGGTACTTACTAGGCTGTTTGTTGAGACTATCTACTAACTACCTGTGTTAGAGATAGGACAGCAAAGCAGAAGGCTGAAGGAGAAGGAGAAGGAGGAGGAGGAGGAGGAGGAGGAGGAGGAGGAGGAGGAGGAGGAGGAGAAGAAGGAGAAGAAGAAGAAGGAAAGAAGAAGAAGGAGAAGGAGAAGGAGGAGGAGGAGGAGGAGAAGGAGAAGGAGGATATGGGATGGGTATACATAAGACAGGCGTCAGTCGAGAGGGAGAAAAGAAGGGAAGAAAAGGAAAGGAAAGGAAAGGAAAGGAAAAGAGAAGGATATAGATGAGAGAGAAACAAAATAAAGAAGGGAAGAGGAGCAATAAGGAAATAAAGGAAAAAAGGGAGGACGAGAAGGAAAGAATAAAATGGGAAGGAAAAGTAAAGCAGAGAAGTGAAGAAGAAGGCGAAGAGAGAATGCGGAAAAAGAGGGCGGCATTGATGAAAAAAAGAAAGGAAGAGAAAAGAGAGCAAGAGGAAAAGCAGAGAGGGACAATTAAACGAAAAGGAAACAAGAAAACAAAGGAAGGGAAAAAAGAACAAAAAGAAAAGAAAAGGAAAAAAAACAAAAAGAAAGGAATGGAAGAGAACAAGAAGAAAAGAAGGAAAATTAAACAAAAAGGAAGAGAAACAAGAAAATAAAAAAAGGAAGGAAAAAAAAACGAAAAAGAAGAAAATAAGAAGAGAAAATAAAATGAAAAAAGAAATAACAAAAAAAGGAATACGAAAAGAAGAAAAGGAAAATGAAATGAAAATGAAACAAAGGAAGAGTAAGTAGGGAAGGAAAGGAGGAGGGCAGGAGGAAAGGTAAGGAGGCGGCTAGGCGGGAAAAGTGAGGCAGGTGTAGAAGAGAAGTAAGTGTTGGCAGGTGAACACAAACCTTTTAGTGTGAATGTAGGAGTTTGTCACCACCACCACCACCACCACCAACAACAACAACAACAATACCGTCACTACCATCATCACCACTATCATAACCATCACTAATACTACCACCATAACCACCACCACCACCGTCATAACTACTATCCCCACTAACACAAAAACAACAACAGCTAACACTACCACCACCACCACTACTATACTACTACTACTACTACTACTACTACTACCATCCCAGACACTTCAACCACCACCACCACCACCACCATTAACATCCTTGCGTCACCTCCTTCCTTCCTCCTCCTTCTTCTCCTGCTCCTCCTCCACCGCCTTTACCACATCCCTCACGACCTCTGCCTGCCTGCCTGCCTGCCTGCCTGTGTGTGTGTGTGTGTGTGTGTGTGTGTGTGTGTGTGTGTTGTGGTGAAGCAATATGCAACATCACCACCACAGCCTAGTAACACCATCATACAGAGAGAGAGAGAGAGAGAGAGAGAGAGAGAGAGAGAGAGAGAGAGAGAGAGAGAGAGAGAGAGAGAGAGAGAGAGAGAGAGAGAGAGAGAGAGAGAGAGAATCAGAACCAGTGGCACCCCTCAAAAGGAGAAGGAGGAGGAGGAGGAGGGAGGAGGAGGAGGAGGAGGAGGAGGAGGAGGAGGAGGAGGAGGAGGAGGAGGAGGAGGTCAGTCAGAGTGGTGCCACGTGGTGAAGGAGAGGTGGGGCAGGCGCGCGCGCGCACACACACACGCACACACACGCACACACACACACACACCACCTGATGCGCACACGGAGGTCAACCCTGAAGGACTTGATGGAGGAAGGGAGGGAGGGAGGGAGGAAAGGAGAGAGGCAGGGAGAGAGGGAGGAGGGTGGGTGAGAGGGAGTGAAGCTGTGTGTGTGTGTGTGTGTGTGTGTGTGTGTGTGTGTGTGTGTGTGTGTGTGTGTGTGTGTGTGTGTGTGTTATCGACGGTGGCGGTTGTAGTGGAATGTACATATGTGTGTGTTGTTAATGCTTTTGCTTTGGTTATTGTTTGCAGTGGTGGTGGTGGTGGTGATGGTGGCGGTGGTGGTGGTGGTGGTGGTGGTGGCTGGTGGTGGTGGTGGTGGCGGGTGGTAGTGGTGGTGGTGGTGGTGGTGGTAGTAATTTAGACATCCAATTAATTAGGGTGGTGTCGGTGATACTGTATGGAGGAGGAGGAGGAGGAGGAGGAGGAGGAGGAAAGAAGAAGAAGAAGAAGAAGAAGGCGATAACAACGAGACAGATCGAAAATAATAAAAACAAAGAAAGAGAGAAGAAAAGGCGGTGGTGATAGAGAATGTGGAGGAGCAGCAGAAGGAAGTAGAAAAGGACGTAGACATGGTAGAGGTGGTGAAAAAGGAGGAGGTGGAGATGACAATAATGGAGAAAAGGTGGAGATGACTGGAGGTGGAGGTGAATATAACAGTACTGATGGAGGAGGAGGAGGAGGAGATGATACTAGAGGAGGAGGAGGAGGAGGACGAAGTGGAGATGATTTACAGGAGATTGAGATAGCGGAGATCATAGTGGTGGAGATAGTGGAGGTATTTCTTGAGCGGGGCTGAGGCACTACGTTTCCGCTTCTTGTGATCGCGCCAAGCAGCACTTACGTGAGGAGGAGGAGGAGGAGGAGGAGGAGGAGGAGGAGGAGGAGGAAAACCAGAGAAATCACAGAGGTATCATTCACGTTCTTTGGTACATAAAGTGGGAGGTGGAGGGAGTGGAGTGGAGTGGAATGAAGGAGGTGATCTGGGAATCCTAGAATATGAGGAGGAAGATGGGGGATGGAGGAGGAAGAGGAGGCACAAGGTTGGCGTGGGTGGAGGGGTGGAGCGAACAGGATGCAGTGATGGAGTTCTAAATTTTGATTTTGATTTGATTTTTATTGCCAAAAATGTTCAAAACACATACAATACAAAATGTCAATATATGGCCTAATCTGCTGAGCCACAGACAGCTCCTTAGCAGACATTAGGCTATCTAGAGTTTTGTCTAACATACAACAGAAAATGTATAACTACTTAGATATTTGTAGTAGATTATAATCGAAACACGTGCACTAGTAGTCCACACACTAGTACTCATTGAAACATTTCATACATATGCTTACACATTCATCTCGGTCGTCTGCTGGTCACCCAGCCAGTCTTTCCCATTACGAAGCGAGCTCAGAGCTCATAGACCGGTCTTCGGGTAGGACTGAGACCACATCAACACACAACACACACCGGGAAAGCGAGGCCACAACGCCTCGAATTATATCCCGTACCTATTTACTGCTAAGTAAACAGGGGCCACACATTAAGAGGCTTGCCCATTTGCCTCGCCGCTTACCAGGACTCGAACCTGGGCCTCTCGATTGTGAGTCGAGCGTGCTAACCACTACACTACTAGATGATCATATGCGCATACATCACACATATAGTACGTACATTACTTACATACACATACATACATATACACGCGTAAAGAGGTATGCATATACATATAT
>NC_059272.1:12671411-12683911 GCF_017591435.1 Portunus trituberculatus | reverse complement strand
ATATATATATATAAACAACCGTAAGGAAAGCTGCGAGATGTCATAGGGTGTACACGTGGCAATCTTCGTCTTAAAACATGCCTGCCTATCTTTACTCATCATCTCTCTCTATAGGTGTGTTATCCTCTCTTAAAAACTCTCTACTGACTACACTAGTAACATGATTACTGAATCTATTCCATTCATCTACCTGTCTATTTGAGTAGTAATCTCTCTCTCTCTCTCTCTCTCTCTCTCTCTCTCTCTCGTTTCGCTTTTACGTCTCAACTCTATCAAACTAGAACCAGTTAATTCTTGCCCTATCCTGACTTTACTAAGTATAAGGATCTTGTCTGCGCTATACTACAACTGTTTTCTTTTTTATTCGTTCATTTTTCTTTTTTTTCGTTGATGTAATAGTTATTGATGTTGTGTTCGTACTACTACTGCTACTACTACTTTTTTCGTGTCCTTCCTTTCCTTTCTCTACTACTACAACTACTACTACTACTACTATTACTACTACTACTACTACTATCACGCTCCCATCACTACTATTAATTTCTACCCGCTATCACCAATACTGCAATTTCTACAACAAATACTATTTCTACAAACACCAGTACTTTTCACCCCTTATCACCACCAGTACCACTATGCAGTACCTCTATACAATCCATCCCACACATTAGCGAGCAGGTCCTTGAAATGCACGGTGTTTAGGGGCGAAGCGCTTGATAACAGTGCATAGCTGGGGCATTCCTTCCATTCCCTGGGGGCGTAGGAGGCGGCTTAGGGCAGGGAAACCACCACGTGCTGCCAACCTCGCTCTTGCTCTCGCTCTCGCTCTTTCTCTCTCTGGTTTAGATTACTGAGAACTATGATTTTGTTTAAGGCGCGATAAGTTTTAGTTTAAGTCGTTGAGCTAGTTTAGAGAGAGAGAGAGAGAGAGAGAGAGAGAGAGAGAGAGAGAGAGAGAGAGAGAGAGAGAGAGAGACAGTGGTGATGGTGGCTTGCGTCCTTGAGTGGGCAGACGAAGAGAGGTGGATCGCCTGCTGCCCTGCCCTCTCTCTCTCTCTCTCTCTCTCTCTCTCCACCTCAGCAGATGGCGAACCCCGAGCCAGAGGGAGCCAGACCGCCACTTTCCACTGCACAGCCACGCAAGGATGTACTCTCTTCCTCTTCCTTCCCTCAGCTCTCCTCTCCGCCTTGATTTACTGTTACTGCTGCTAAGAGAGAGAGAGAGAGAGAGAGAGAGAGAGAGAGAGAGAGAGAGAGAGAGAGAGAGAGAGACGGGGGGGGAGGATAGTTTGTCGATCTCCAGTAGTAGCCTCTCTCTCTCTCTCTCGCGGTTGATGTTGCTGTTGTTGTTTCGTTCACTTTTGCTGACAGAAGGAAAGACCACCTGGTTTGTTGTGTGAGTGTATGTGTGTGCGTGTGTAAGTCTCTCTCTCTCTCTCTCTCTCTCGGCGGCGGCGGCTCGTGATACCAAGCGATAGAGAGCGAGTCGCCGCCTTCCGACAGTCGGGGTGAGGAGGGGAGGCGAGGCGACGCTCAGTTGCCAAACGCTGTATTACTCGCGTCGCCTGGACACGCATACCTTGTCATCAGCAATTTGGGCGGTCACCTAGCGCTCGGCCCCACCTCTCTCTGCCTTCCTTCGCACACCAGTGGGGGAAGGAAAGAGAGAGAGAGAGAGCAGTGAGAAGTTGGGGGGTGCGATGGAGAATGGTGTTTGTCTATCAGTAAGGCACACCGCTCCACCGCCATCCGAGTGTTTAGCTTAAATACGTAGGAGAATGTCCCTCCTTCCTCCGACTCCTTGCCCTCCTGCCCGCGCCCCGTCCTCCCCGTGGGTGGTAGCAGCCGGGGGGTGGAAGGGAAGGGTAGTAGTGGGGGTGGTGGCCGGTTGTGGTGGTGGGGGCGGTGGGCGAGCAGGGCGTGCGGGTTGCCTCTACTCACTCCGTGGCGCCTTAGCTGTTCGCGATATGTAACTGAGGGAAGGTGACGCGGGCTCAATGTCCCCCGCCACCCGTGTCCCCGCCCTTCCTCCTCCACTCCCTCCCTCCCCCTCGCCGCCACACTTCGATTTTCTGACAGTCAAGTAGCCATGCACACTCATGCTTTGTGTGTTGCCAACTGACATGCACACGTCGCCGCCTCCCCTGCCCCCCAGGGTGTCGGCAGGGAAGGGAGGGGCCAGCATCAGATCAATAATGGAAGAGGCACATTGCCATCAGCACCCTATTCCGTCCCTCCACTCCTCTTCCTCCTCCGCCCGACCACCGCCAAGCAACCACGCTCCCTCCCGTCCCTCCACTCTAAACACCCCGGCTCATCCCACACTTCATCCTCCTCCCACTGTTGACACCACTGCTGCCGTCTTCCAGGTGGAGCAGCGCCTCTCCACCCCTCCGTCAGAGTGCCGTACCCCGTCACGCACCGTCGCCAGTGTTGTCATGCACGTCACCGCTGGTCGGGCTGCCCTCGGGGACCAGCTCCTGACTTTCGCCACCTCCTCCATGTGTGTTCACGCTGCCGCCACCCCGCGAGGACATCCCGAGGCGGTGTTTCTCGTGCTCGGTGGCGGGGCACTGCTCTCCCGCCTCCCCCAGCACCCCCGCTCCGCTACCTTTTGGCAGAAATTTGGCTGGAGAGGCAGCGTAAGGTTGGGTGTTAGGGTTAGATGGAGCCGCCCTGCTGACCGCCCTCGCGCTCACCCACATTTTTTTACAATTTTCACCCCCACACGCCCGGCCCTGGCTCCCCACGCCACACCAGTAGCGACGGGGAGTGTGTGCCGTCCCGCCGCCCTTCACAAATCGCTGTTCGCCTCGAGAAGTGCAGTTTAAGGGACGAAAAAACGCGAAAAACGAAGCAGAATCTGACGCGCTGGCACCTCACCATTTCGTCTCTGGGTCTGCACTCCCCGCACAGCTGTGTTATGTGTCCGCTGCCACCTACCACATTTACAAACCTTTTACTCCACACCTCCCACGGCCTGCAGCGACGCCCAGACACACCACATAGAAACATCATCCTAACCAATACTTCCTGAACCAAGAACAATGAACTGAAACACCGGGCAGCGGCTGAAAACGGATAGTTGTTGGAAATACAAGGAGGCAGCGTCGGCAAAAGGGAGTTGGGAGGGCGCGTTGACGGAGGTGGGGATGGAAGTCGGTCCAGTTGTTACTGTATTTGGCAGATACTCCCGCAGAACCACCGACACACGGCTTTTCTCACATCCTAGGCACTTTATCTCCCCCTGGTGCACCCGCGAGGAGCCCGTGAAGTAGCGAGGGAAGCGTGGGGGCGGCCGGGAGTGGGTGGAAGCTCGGGGTCACCCATCATGCCTCTAATGTGACCGGCAGTGGACAGCGAGGGCTCAAGGTCAGGCGGCGACTCTTGATACCGCCGAGCCTGATGCAGCTGCCGCCACCACCATTATTTCCTCTCCTCTCCTGTACCGCCCGCCGCCTCTGCCACAACCACCGCCACCATACACACACACACACACACACACACAACAGTTTCTGTATCTTTCCATTTGTAACAGTAAGAGTAGCAAGTGCTGTGTAATTTATTACTGACGCGCGAGGCTTCTTAGAGAGAGAGAGAGAGAGAGAGAGAGAGAGAGAGTTGTGAATCACCATATAGCTAAACCAAACACCCTCCCTGTTATGCCTCCCTCTCTCCCTCACTCCCTCGAAAAAAAAGTCCACCAGCTTTGGCCTTTGTTGTCACACAGACGCGGCAGAGAGGGAGGCGCGCACGTGTGGTCCCCGTAATTATGGTACACACACACACACACACACACACACACACACACACACACACACACACACACACACATGCAGGAAGGATACATACATACACATGGGTCCTTTTTCACACACACACACACACACACACACACACACACACACACACTGCTATAGCGGAATAAGGATATTTAATGAAAAAAATGAATAGTAAATACACAGGGAAGTAAGTAAAACATAATGAATGGAAGATAATAAAAAAATTTGTGTTGAAAAATTATTTTTAAAATAATAGATGAACAAATAACAAACACGTAAGAAACGAAAACTTAAGAAGAAAATTCGTAGTAATGATATTAACATGGAAAACAATGTGCAGTTAATAAGAAAGTAATAGCAGTAGCAGCAGTAGCAGTTGTAGTAAACCGAGGAAGACATGAAATAGAAAGAAAAAAGAAAGAAAAAGGAGGAAGTGGAAGCGTTGTAGTCTCTCTCTCTCTCTCTCTCTCTCTCTCTCTCTCTCTCTCTCTCTCTCTCTCTCTCTCTCCACGGTATCAACTTTTATTTTCCTCTTACAGTTCATGAACTAATATTACGTTCAATTTACCTATTTACTTATTTAACAACCTAAACACTTTTCAAATACTGTTACGTAAATAGTTACTTCTACTATTAAAGTTACTTCTACTACTACTTCTGCTACTACTACTACTACTACTACTACTACTACTGCTGCTGCTACTACTACTACTACTACTACTACTACTACTACTACTGTTGAGAATATAAATGACAATAATTCGGAACTATTGTTTTAATTTTCTTGTTTATGCATTAATCTCCTATATTTAATGATGCCTTTCATTATTTCATTTATCTCCCTATCTATCTCGCTCTTTATTATCTGCTAACATTCGCCTTTTTTTTTTTCATTTCACGTGATTTCGAAAAGTTTGAGAGAGAGAGAGAGAGAGAGAGAGAGAGAGAGAGAGAGAGAGAGAGAGAGAGAGTAGTAGTAGTAGTTAACCGTTACATGGTGTTCTCTCCCTCCGGCCCTCCCTTTCTCTTTCCCTCCTCCCGTTCTCTCTCTCTCTCTCTCTCTCTCTAGGTTTCGGTTTCTATTTTTTGTGAGTTTTACGGTTGAGAGAGAGAGAGAGAGAGAGAGAGAGAGAGAGAGAGAGAGAGAGAGAGAGAGTGTGAGTTTACGACCTAAGTCCCATCGTCCTTTTCACACACAAGGTAGCTAGCTGGTAATGAGAGAGAGAGAGAGAGAGAGAGAGAGAGAGAGAGAGAGAGAGAGAGAGAGAGAGAGAGAGAATTTGTAGTACAGGTATAACATTGAGTCATTACATGCAGGTGAAACAAGGAAGAAGAGGAGGAGGAGGAGGAGGAGGTCTAAAATTTTTTCAACACCTGTGAACATTTACTACGACGTAAATTGTCTGTCTGTCTGTCTTTCTCTCTCTCTCTCTCTCTCTCTCTCTCTCTCTCTCTCTCTCTCTCTCATGCAAATTCACACTTCCTGTTTCCTTCTCTTCTTCCTCTTCCTGACTAAGTTGACTGGTTTGTTTTCTTCCTTTTCCTCTTCTTTTTCTTCTTCCATTTGCATCTGTCACGGATGAGCTGTGTTTAGGAGTGTTTATATTAGAACTCTCTTTCTCCTCCTCCTCCTCTCTTTCTTCTTCCTTTTCCTCCTTCTCCTTTACCATACTTACTTTTTTTCTTTTCTCATCATTTTGACCAACCTGTCTAATTGTATTCTGTGTGTGTGTGTGTGTGTGTGTGTGTGTCAGAACACAAGGAGTGAAAACAGAAAATTAATTATCTCATGCCGCCAGTTCTCTTCTTTTTCTTCTCCTCATTAGATCCTGTGAACCTCATTATTCATATTTTTTTTACTAATAACCATTCAGTAAGTTTAATGATCAGGTGAACTGGGCTTTTCACCACCACCATCACAACCACCACCACCACCACCACCACCAATGTTACATATAATTACTACCCATGCCCTTTACATTTCCATTACAACTCGTCACTGGTACCCCGTTTCTTATCACTGTCATCATCATCAGCAGCATCACCACTATCACCATCATCACCATTCAATGTTCCAAATACTGAATTACATCACTAGCACCACAACCACCACTACCACTATCACCACTCTCACCACCACATGCAACCATCACTAGCAACTAATCACCACTACCACCACCACCACTAATCATCATCATTATCAACACCACCGTCACCATCAGAGCACCTCCACTTTGACTCATCACCACTAACACCACAAATACTACCGCTAGCACGACCACCATCACCATCGCCAACACAACCACCTCCTCCTCTTCCTCCTCCAAAAGACAAAAGACGTGAGGGCAAGAGGAAAATATGTGGAAGGGAGAGGAGAGGAAAAAAAGGGAAAAGGGCAGGGAAAGAAGAAAAGAGAAAATATGGAGGAATGAAAAGGAAACAAAAGGATGAAGAAGGGAAAGAAAAAATAGAACAATAATTAGGAAAGAAACTGAAAAAATAGAGGAAGAGAGGAAAAGTAAAATAAAAAGAGATGAGAAAGTGAAGAGAAAGGTGTAGGAAAGAAAACAGAAGAGGAAAGAGAAAAGAAACGAAATGGAGAGAAAAGAGGGAGGAAGGGAGAAAAAAAGACATGGAAGAGAGTAAAAGGAAGCAGGAGAGAAAGGGAAAATAGAAGAGAAACAGGAATGAAGGCAGGGAAAAAGGGAAGAAGGGGTAGGGAAATCGAAGGGAGGGAAAGGAGATGAGAAGAGAAAGGGGGGAAATGCCTGAAGGGGTAGATGGGTCAGTCAGCTCTCTCTCTCTCTCTCTCTCTCTCTCTCTTAATGATGTTTATGGTGACAAAATGAAGAAGCATGTCATGATGGTAGTGGTGGTGACGAAGGGAAAAGATGATGATGATGATGATGATGATGATGATAATGTTGACGGTAGTGGTGGTAACGGAGGTGATGATGTGAAATATATGGAAGATCATGACATAGTAAGGAGGAAAAAGAAAAAAGAAAAAGAAAAAGCAGCAGCAGCAGGAGGAGGAGGAGGAGGAGGAGGAGGAGGAGGAGGAGGAGGAGAAGGTGGAGGTGGAGTGGAACAGGTGGCAGACACTATGCCCATACCAGGTGCCTCTCCCTCTTCCTCCCTCACGCCCCCTCCTCGCAGCCTCAACACCTCTCCTCCTCCATCTCTAATTCACCTTTACTCTCTCTTTATCCCTCATTCACCTCTATTCCCTCATTCATCCACTTCTACCTTTAATCCAGGCATTCTCCTCCTATTTTTCTTCTTCTCCCTCCTCCTCCTGCGCCATGCTCGTGTTCACTGGTCTCTCCTCCCAAGAGATCGCCTTATTCGGAAGAAAACGGACTGTGGTATCCTGAATCCTCCTCCTCCTCCGCGTCTTCCCTCTGGTCGACGGCATCTCACTGGAGTTAATGTACTAAGATGATGACGATGATGAGGTGGAGGAGGAGGAGGAGGAGGAGGAGGAGGAGGAGGAGGTGCTGGAGGTAATGGTGTTCCGCGCCTTACTTAGTTCATTTTTTTTGTCTTTATTTATCTAATTCATCTCACCTTCCGTCTATTCCTTAGGGTCATCTCCACTACCTCCAAAATCAAGATCCTCCTCCTCCTCCATCTCTAACAACACAACCATTTCCTCACCTCCACCTTCAAACTAACCAACACCATTTCTCTCTCTCTCTCTCTCTCTCTCTCTCTCTGCCTACCTACCTACATGGAATAACCTCTCTTTAATCCACCTCCTTTTACTCCTCCACCACCACCACCACCACCGCTACCACCACCACCGCCACCACCACCTCCTCCTCCTCCTTTTATGTACAAATGTTAGTCTGAGAGCAATTTTTTTCTTTTTTTTTTAGTTCTGAGTAATGTTTTTTTTCTTTTTATCTCTTTTTTATTTGTTAATCATTTTGTGTTTATTCATTTATTCATCCGGCTCCTTATTTGTGTATTAATTTTTTTTTCTTATTGTTAACTTTTTTTTATTTTGCCTTTTTATTTTATGCCACACACACACACACACACACACACACACACACACACACACACACACACAACTACTGTGTGTCTGTGATTCTGTGCCTAAATAAGGTGTCTGCAATTTGTGTGTGTGTGTGTGTGTGTGTGTGTGTGTGTGTGTGTGTGTGTGTGTGTGTGTGTGTGTGTGTGCGCGCATGTAGAAACAGTAGAGGAGGAGGAGGAGGAGGAGGAGGAGGAGGAGGAGGAGGAGGAGGAGGAGGAGGAGGAGGAGGTGAAGAATAGAGGAGGAGAATGAGGAGGAGGAGGAGGAGGAGGAGGAGGAGGAGGAGGAGGAGGAGGAGGAGGAGGAGGATGGGGTGCGTGTCCCAGAGAGCCACGCCCTTACTGACCTCCTCCTCCTCCTCTAAGTCCTCCACCTCCCCACGCATAACCTTGCCAATTACACACTCCACCTGTCCACCCACACCACCGCCCATCCCCAACTAGGGACACTGTATGACTGTGGTGGACAAAAAGTGGATTGGTGATGGTGGTGGTGTTGGTGTCGTGAGGTGGATGTAGTCTCTCTCTCTCTCTCTCTCTCTCTCTCTCTCTCTCTCTCTCTCTCTCTCTACGTACTTTATCATTTCATTATTTTTTTTTCCAATTGTTTCCTCTCTTCTTTGGTTTAGCTTTCCAATTCTACACTTTCTTCTTCTTCTTCTTCTTTTCATACGTATCATTTGGTTTCGTAGTTCGTGTGTTTTCCTCTTCCTCTTCTTCCTCCTCCTCCTCCTCCTCCTCCTCCTCCTCCTCCTCCTCCTCCTCCTCCTCCTCTACCCGTTATTTTGTGCCATTTCGTTTTACTTAAGATATTTCGAGTCTTCGTTTCGTAAAGACCTGTTTTCAATGTGTATTATTATGTGCACTGCTTCCTTTCTTATTTTTTTCATAATTACAGTTAATTTTTCTGCTTGTTCCCGTTGTTTCGCTTTCTTTCTATTTCTTCTTCTTCTTCTTCCTCCTTCTTCGACTCTTCCTTTTCTTGTTGTTGATTGTTGTTGTTGTTGATGTTATTGTTGTTGTTGTCGTCGTCGTCTTCGTTGTTGTTATTGTTGTTGTTGTTGTTGCTGTATTTCTTTTCTTTGTTGCTGGTATTGCTACACTTGCTACAGCTATTGTTGTTGTTGTTGTTGTTGCTACTGCTGCGGCTGTTGTTATTTTGGGTTATTGTCAAGTTTTTATTTTATTTATTTTCTTATTTCTATCACCATCATCAGCTTCCTTCTATTTCCTTCCTATTTCCATTCTCCATCTCCTCCACTTCATACTCCTCTTCATTCATCTCTTCCTTCACTTCCTCATTTTTCACATTCTTGTCCTTCGTTCCACCTTCACCACCACTACCACCACCTCCTCATCCACCTCTTCCACTCTCAAGGGCGTGGCCGGAGGCGTGCTTCAGCTGCGACTTACCTGTGGTGGTGGTGGTGGTGGTGGTGGTGGTGATAACATGACACTACTGCTGCTACAAATACAATTACAACTACATTTTATAACAACAACTACTACTACCACCATTGCTACTACTACTATACAACTACAACTTCTATTACAACTACTACTATTACTACTAATAATAACAATAATAAAAACAGAATAAAATAACAATACCAATAAAAAAAGGAAAGAGCACAAAAAGATACAAGGAGGAGGAGGAGGAGGAGGAGGAGGAGGAGGAGGAGGAGGAGGAGGAGGAGGAGGAGGAGGAGGAGGAGGAGGAGGAGGAGGAGGAGGAGGAGGAGGAGGAGGAGGAGGAGGAGGAGGAGGAATCATAAAACGATGCGTCTGAATAAACCAGATATATGATATACGAGTGTGTGTGTGTGTGTGTGTGTGTGTGTGTGTGTGTGTGTGTGTGTGTGTGTGTGTGAGAGAGAGAGAGAGAGAGAGAGAGAGAGAGAGAGAGAGAGAGAGAGAGAGAGAGAGAGAGAGAGAGAGAGAGAGTAAAGGTGCACGGCGCAACATAAAATTAGAGGCAAAAGAGAGAAAAAAAGAGAAAAAAGTTACGGAGAAAACTTTAAAGGGAAGAGAATGAATAAATCAGAAACTAAAGCTGAAAACGTAAATACTCTCTCTCTCTCTCTCTCTCTCTCTCTCTCTCTCTCTCTCTCTCTCTCTCTCTCACGATGTCTATATGAAAAGTTTAAAAAATCAAGCTGAGTGTTTTTGTTTTGTGCATGGGTGTGTGTGTGTGTGTGTGTGTGTGTGTGTGTGTGTGTGTGTGTGTGTGTGTGTGTGTGTGTGTGTGTGTGTGTGTGTGTGTGTGTGTGTGTGGTGTGCGCGCGTTGAAATAGTTAATAGCATTCTAATACGTCATTCTGAAATGGTACACACACACACACACACACACACACACACACACACACACACACACACACACATACACACACACACATTGTTTGCTATGGTGTGTAGATAGCAACAAGAACAGAGAGAGAGAGAGAGAGAGAGAGAGAGAGAGAGAGAGAGAGAGAGAGAGAGAGAGAGAGAGAGAGAGAGAGAGAGAGAGAGAGAGAGAGAGAGAGAGAGAGAGAGAGAGAGAGACTTCTTTTGTACTGTTAAAAGTTAGGTTATGACGCCATCTTTACGTGACACACACACACACACACACACACATGAGGAAGATGAAGGGAGGAGAAGAGATGAATGAATTGGAAGTGAAAGAGCATAAGGAGAGAGAGAGAGAGAGAGAGAGAGAGAGAGAGAGAGAGAGAGAGAGAGAGAGAGAGAGAGAGAGAGAGAGAGAGAGAGAGAGAGAGAGAGAGAGAGAGAGAGAGATTCGTAAACAAGAAAAATAAAATGTCACGTGGAAAACACACACACACACACACACACACACACACACACACACACACACACACACACACACACACACACACACACACACACACACGTAAAAAAATAGACGGCTGACAATGAAAAAAAAAGGAAAAAAGAAAAACTAGAAAATGCAAACAGTAAGAAAAGAAAAAAAGTGAACAAGAGAGGGAAATAGATTAGACAGACACACAAACAGACAGACAGGCAGGCAGACAGAGAGACAGATAGATAGACAGACAGACTGATAGACAGACAGACAGACAGACAAACAGACAGACAGGCAGCCAGCCAGGCAGGTAGAGACAGACAGACAGACAGACAGGAAGAAAGATAGATAGACAGACAGACAGACAAACCAGCAGAAAAATGAGTATGATTAGGAAAGAAAACGAAAGATAGAAAGGGGAAAATAAACAAAACACAGAAAAAAATAAATAAAGAAAACGAAGAAAGAAAGACACAGACAGACAAAGAGAAAGTAAGAAAGGAAGATGCAGACGACAAAGATAGAGTGAGAAAGAAGGATAGAAAGATAGAGAAGCAAAAAAGAAAGGTATGGGTACAGAGACTGAAGTAGAAAAAAAGGAGGAAAGAGTAAAGAAAACAAAAAAGAGAACAAAGAAAGAATAAGTGAGAGCTAAAGAAAGGCAATGCATATGAGAAAAGAAAGAGAAAAGAAATGAAAGAAAATAACTGATAAAGATATAAAAAGAGAAAAGGAAAGAGAGAGAGAGAGAGAGAGAGAGAGAGAGAGAGAGAGAGAGAGAGAGAGAGAGAGAGAGAGAGAGAGAGAGAGAGAGAGAGAGAGAGAGAGAGAGAGAGTAATAGAAACTCGAATGAATGACGGAAGAAATTACACACACACACACACACACACACACACACACACACACACACACACACACACAAAAACAGAAAAACACAAAACATAGCAACTTTAACCTATGAAATGAACCCTCAACAAGTGAACGCCAGCCTAGTTCAGCCTTGCCCTTAGTTCCTGACCCAAGAGGCGTGACACAAGCCTGCCTGAGCCCTTCTTTGCCCAGCCGTGTACTGACGGTCTCCCCCAGCAGCGGCGCCGCCATGAGAGTGTGGAGGAGCCTTCCGGGGTGCTGGCCTGAACATCGAGCGGTTAGTTCCTGCCTCTATCCACCGCTTACAGCGCCACCACCACCATCACCACTGCCGCTACCGCTACTACTGCTGCCACCAACACTACCGCCACCACCGCCATCAACACCACCACCACCACCACCTCCTCTATACCCTGCTTACTTGTTTTTCTTGTGGTGTCTACTGTTGGTTTGGTTGTTTTCTATTTGTTATTTCTTTTGTTTTGTTCTTGTTCTTTTGTGGTGTTGTGTTGTCTCGTTTCCTCTTTCTTTCTTTCTTTCCTTCTCGTTCATTTATTTTTTTCTCACCTCATTGGCTACGTCTTCTTGATCTTGTTCTTGTTAATCATCTTGTTCTTCATCGCTGCAATCGCCGTGATGATTTCCTCCTTTTGTTCTCTTTTTCTCACCTTGTTTATCCTATTCTCCAAGTGTTTTCCCTCCTGTTTTCCTTTCCATCTCGCTCTCTCTCTCTCTCTCTCTCTCTCTCTCTCTCTCAGAATAGAGGAAGACGGTGTTAATAAAAAGTAAATAAAAATAAGGAAAAAAGGAGTGAAGAGGATGGTAAGGTGTAGATTAGGAAGAGGAAGAGGAGGAGGAGGAGGAGGAGGAGGAGGAGGAGGAGGAGGAGGAGGAGGAGGAAGAAGAAGAAGAAGAAGAAGAAGAAGAAGAAGAAGAAGAAGAAGAAGAAGAAGAAGAGGAGGAGGAGGAGGAGGAGGAGGAGGAGGAGGAGGAGGAG
>NC_059272.1:12656411-12666411 GCF_017591435.1 Portunus trituberculatus | reverse complement strand
GTTGTTGTTGTTGTTGTTGTTGTTGTGCTTCTTCCTCCTTCTCCTTTCTCTTTCCTCGTGTTCTTCATCTTATTTGCTTTCCAGTCTCTCTCTCTCTCTCTCTCTCTCTCTCTCTCTCTCTCTCTCTAGATTTGCTTCGTTAATTTCCTTGTCATTCTCTTCCTACTTTACCTTGATCTTTTTTTTCTCCTTCTCTTCTTCCTCCTTCCCTCTCTCCTTCCTTTCTTTTTTTTCATCATGAGGAGGAGAAATCTTTCCCCTTCTCTCATCCATCTTCAATTGATAGAAGTCGTGATGGTGGTGATGGTGGTAGAGGTGGTGATGGCGATTGTGGTAGTGGTGGTGGTGATTGTAGTAGTGGTGGTGATTGTGGTAGTGATAGTGGTGGTGATGGTGGTGATTGTGGTAGTGGTGGTGGTGATTGTGGCTGTGGTTGTGGTGGTGGTGGTGGTGGTGACGATGATACCTGGAAGTGGAGATGAGTGATGATGATGATGATGATGATGATGATGATGGTGGTGGTGGTGATTGTGTCTGTGGCTGTGGTAGTGGTGGTGGTGGTGGTGACGATGATAGCTGGAAGTGGAGATGAGACGTGTGTGTTGAGAGGAGGGGGAGGAAAACGCAAAGGCCAGCGTGAGTGGAGAAAGAGGAGGATGAAAGATAAGGGGAGGAGGAGGAGGAGGAGGAGGAGGAGGAGGAGGAGGAGGAGGAGGAGGAGGAGGAGGAGGAGGAGGAGGAGGAGGAGGAGGAGGAGGAGGAGGAGGAGGAGGAGGATATGAAGAACAACAACAACAACAACAACAACAACAACAACAACAACAATGATAATAATAATAATAATAGTAATGATGATGAGAATGAGAATGAGATAGACGAGCAGTACTACACCAGTGGGAGCCGGAAATGGGGCAGCGTGATGAGGTCAGGTGGTGACATCACGAGGGGCGGCCTGACGTCACTTCCTGCTCCGATATCACGTCTGGGAAGGCCCGTAGGAAGGAAGGAGCAGGAGGAGGAGAAGGAGGAGGAGGGGGAGGAGAGAACGGGGGTAGGAGGAAGGAAGGAAAGAATGGAGGGAGAGAAGGGAGGTGGAGTGGGAAAGACGTCAGGGATGGGAAAGTAGAAATGGATTATATGAGACGGACAGATGAATGAGTGAGAAATAGAGAATATAAATGATAATAATAAGGAATAGGAGTGGAATGGTAAATAAAAGGGAGAAGAAGGAAGAGTGGAAGGAATAAGTGGATGGAAGTAACGAAGGGAATGAGGGATAGAATAGGATTGAAAGAGGAGTGAAAGAGAGAAGAATGAGATAGCAAGGAATGAAAGGGCAAATGGGAGAAGAAAAAAACTAAGTCAAGAACGAGATGGGGAGAAAGAGAATAGAGGAGTAAAATGGAGGAAAGAAGGAATGAAACTGAAAGAAAGAAGGAGAGGGAAAGAATGAAATGGCAACGAATTAAATGACAATAAAGAAGATACAAATTAGAAATGGAATACGAAGAATGAAGTGAAGAAAGGAATAAGACAGAAGATAGAGTAAAAATGAAGGAAGGAAGAAGAAAACGAAGGAAAACATGGGATGGAAAGATAGAGTGAAGAGGAAGGAAGAAAGAGAAGGAATAGAAATGAATGAATTGGATAGAGTGACAGGGAGATGGAGTGAAGGAAAAGAGAAGAGGGAGAAGTAAGGAAGGAACAGGAGGGAAAGAAGCAAGGAAAGGTAAAGGGAGGAATTGGGAAGGTCAGATGGGGAAAAACGGACGGGAAGAACAAGAACGGAATGAGGAAAGACGTAGAGATTAGAATGCCAGTAAGACCTTGTAACTGTCACGCACGCACGCACACACACACACACAAACATTCATTCTCCCTACCTTCTGTTTTCCCTGTCTCCTATCCTTTATTTCATTTCTCCCTTCCTTCATCTTCCTTCTCCTATCTCTCCTCTTCCTTCCTTATTCACCCTTACCTGCCCCTTTCCCTCCTATTCCTCATCTTTGTCCTTCTACTCTTCCCTTTTCTTCTCTTACTTCTATCTTTTATTTTCTTCTTTCTCATGAACAGAAGACAATATTGAATTCAAAGTAGTAGTAGTAGTAGTAGTAGTAGTAGTAGTAGTAGAAGAAGAAGAAGAAGAAGAAGAAGAAGAAGAAGAAGAAGAAGAAGAAGAAGAAGAAGAAGAAGAAGAAGAAGAAGAAGAAGAAGAAGAAGAAGAAGAAGAAGAAGAAGAAGAAGAAGAAGAAGAAGAAGAAGAAGAAGAAGAAGAAAGGAATATATTGTGAGATGTATGGAACTTAAAAGACTTTGCTGACATAAATTCACTGAAAGCCTCATTAGAAATTAAAGTAAACAAATAGAGCTAAATAAATAAATAAATAATAACAATAATAATAAACAAAATAAATAATAAAACTACCGATGAAATAAACTGAAGTCACGAAAAGACCAATAACATTTTTTTTTTTTTTTGTCTTTAAAGGAACAGGTATTTCTAATTGACTTGCTTACCTTTTCCCTTCAGGTGAGGAGAAAATTCATGACAATACCTGTTTACTATTATTATTACCATTATTATCATCATTATTATTATCATTGCCTAACATATTCTCTCCCGTCACTACCACACAATACCTTCGTCCACCTCAACTCTGTGTCTTCAAATGTTCATCCCTGCTCTTGTTCTTGTGTATCTTGTGTTCTCCTCCAAAGTGTGCCCTGCTGCTGTGGTCAAGGGGGGGGGGTGGAGAAAGAGAGAGAGAGAGAGAGAGAGAGAGAGAGAGAGAGAGAGAGAGAGAGAGAGAGAGAGAGAGAGAGAGAGAGAGAGAGAGAGAGAGAGAGAGAGAGAGAGAGAGAGAGAGAGAGAGATTGAAACCATACAAATTTATCTAATGTTACATCCCCTCACCTCCCCACTTCCTCTTCCTTTCCCCCTCTTCACCAGTTCCTTTCTTCCACTATCCTCCCCAACCTTTCCTTCCCCTTCCCACTGAAGTCACACTCTCATTCTCCTCTTTCTGTTGATGATGATGATGAATATAATGATGATATATAAAAAGAAATGAAAATAACAATAACAACAACAACAACAATAATAATAATAATAATAATAATAACAATAGGTAGTGGTGGTGGTAGTGCTGACAGCAGCAGCAGCAGCAGCAGTAGCAGTAGTAGTAGTAGTAGTAGTAGTAGTAGTAGTAGTAGAAGTAGCAGTAGTAGCAGTAGTAGTAATAAAAGTAGAAGAAGAAGAAGAAGACAGAAGAAGAAGAAGAAGAAGAAGAAGAAGAAGAAAACAACAATATCATTACACCCACCACCACCACCACCACATGCCCCTTTAAAGCCTACAGATCGTCATCCTTCCTTCCTACCATTCCCAACACCACATACACCTACAGATCACCCTTCTCCTACCCCCCCCTTCTCTCTCTCTCTCTCTCTCTCTCTCTCCACCAGTACGCCACACTGGGTCACCTGCGCTAGCCAAGGTCACTGTGCTAATTAAGAACATGAAAAAAAAAGAAAAAGAAAAGGAAAAGGTTTGCGTTTTTCTTTGAATCTTTTGTTTCATGTACTTTTCTCTCTCTCTCTCTCTCTCTCTCTCTCTCTCTCTCTCTCTCTCTCTCTCTCTCTTTATTTCCTTTATTGGTATATCTTTTGTGGTTTTCTTTTAATTCTTTCTCTCTCTCTCTCTCTCTCTCTCTCTCTCTCTCTCTCTCTCTCTGGATCTCTTGTATCTTTTAGTTTTTCTCTTCTGTTTCTACTTTACTTCATTCTATCTTTCTCTATTCTTCATCTTTATCATCCTTTTCCTTCACGACCTCTTCTTCCCCCTACTTCACCTCTTCCTTCTCCACCACCTTCATCTCCTCCTCCTCCTCCTCCTCCTCCTCCTTCTCCACTACACCAGGACTGAGTACCAACTGACACCCCTTCTCTCTCTCTCTCTCTCCCCCCCAAAACACACTCTCCCTCTCTCTGTCTCCCCTCCTTTCCCTTCTCCCTTCCTCTCACCTCCCATCCCTTCCCCTCACCTCTCTCCTTTTTTCCCCTTCTCCAAACGAAAAAAAAAAAAAAAAAGTCAGCAGTAGATCTCTTCTTTTCTTCTCCTGGTGCGTAAGAGAGGGGAGAAAAGGAGAGGGGAGTTGAGGGGAGAGGGGGAAGAGAGGTGAAGGTAAGGGAAGGAGTTTATGTAAAGGTCTGACTGTCTGGGTACTTTAAAAGGGAAGAAAAGATGCCTACAAGTGCTAAATTATTTTCCCCTTCCCTTTTCTTTCATTCCTTTACTTCTTTTCATGTCTCTTTTTCCTCCTCTTCATTATTTACTTTTTCCTTCACAACTCCTTTTCTTCCCTTTCATTTTCAGTTATTTTCCTTTCCTTTCTTTATTGTTTTTACCTTTCCAAGTTTATTTCTTCCTTTCCTTTCAATGATTTTTTTTTCCTTCTCTCTTTCCTTTCTTTTTTTTCCATTTTCTCTCACTTTTTAAATTTCCTACCTATGATATCTTTCCTCCTTTTTCTTTCATCTTTTTTCCCTTATTTCTCTCCCTTTCCTTTTCTTTCCTTATTGTTTCTTTTCCTCTTTCTTTCCCATGCTGTGTTTTCCTTTATGTCTCCTTTAATATATTTTCTTCCTATTCTTTCTTTATAATCTCTTATCTTCCCTTTCCTCGCCTCCTCTTCTTCCTTTCCTATCGCATTCCTTTACTCTTTCCCTTCTTCCCCCACCCGCATCCCTTCGCCTCCACCTTTCTCTGTGTGTGTTTTCTCTCTCTCTCTCTCTCTGTGTGTGTGTGTGTGTGTGTGTGTGTGTGTGTGTGTGTGAATCTGCTTTTATCTCCTGGCTTATGATGCTGCATTCATTCATTCATACATTCATACATATATTCATACATACATACATACGTTCATAAATCTATACCTACACACACACACACCCATCCCCTCTCCCCCAAAAGGTCACCGCCACTACAAGGGGTCAGGGAAGAGGGAGTGGGTGTCAAGAGGGGGAAGTTAAAGGGGTGGTATAGTGTGACCTGCATTGAGGAGGAGGTGAGGAGGTGGAGGGTGGGGAGGCGGTGCAGCTTGTAGTGGCGGTGGTGGGGAGGAAATGACGTGCTGTGCCTAACCTAACTAAACTAGCAATCTGGTAAACTCTGGAACTCCTCCCTGCCTGCTTCTGTATTTCCATCTTCCTACGACCTGACTTTTCTACCTTGTCTTCCGGCTAATTCCTTCAAATCTTTTAGGGAACTTGCATTTGAAGTGAGCCTTTTTCTTTCTTTCTTTTTTTTTTGTTGCTCTTGGCTAGTTACTCTCTTGCATATAAAAAAAAAAAACTAAATTCTAACACCTAACAAAATCTAAATCTAACTTAAACGAACTTAACTTTGCCTAGTGAAATAAAATAACTAAGTCTATTGTAACGCAATTTAACTTAACCTAACCCAACCTAACTCGACCCAACCCAATCAACCAAACCAAGCCAAGCCAAACCTAGTATAACCCAACCCTATAGCGTGGGTGACCTGGCTGGGTTGAGGTGGAGGGGCGTGTGGTGGTCAGGTGGAGGTGTGGACGCCCAGCACCTGAAGGCCTCGCGCACCTCAATAATCGACCAGGAGGAGGAGGAGGAGGAGGAGGAGGAGGAGGAGGAGGAGGAGGAGGAGGAGGAGGAGGAGGAGGAAGGCCACACGCACGTCCCTTCCCTCACTATCCTCCCCTCATTTCCCCTTACCTCCTCACTCTCTCTCTCCCCATCCTTCTACTTCCCCTCCTTTCCCATCTTTCCTCCCCTTTCCTTTCCCATCATTGTCTATACCTCCCCATTCCACCATCATCTCCCCTTTCCTTCTCTCTATCCTTCTCCTCCCCTTTCCCATCAGCCATTCCTCCTTTCCATTCATTATTCCTATCCTTCCTTTTCCTGCTATGTATCCCATCTTCCCCCATCAAGTTCTTACCTTCCTATCTCTCCCATCCTCTTCCCTCCTACTATGTTATCCTTTTCTTCCCCATACCTTCCCACCACCCTCCCTTCCTTCCCATCACTAGTCTGGAGATGCAAAACCTTCCCTTCATTCCTTACTCATTCCCCATCACCTACCTCAAATTTCCCTTCACTCCGGCATCCTCCTCCATCTACTTTTCCATTTCTTTCCCAGCTATCCTAATCCTTCTTCTTTCCTATTTTCTTCCCTTCTCTATCCAATTCCATCATTTTTCCCTATTTCATTTCTTATTTTCTTTATATTTGACTCATTTTCTCCCCCACCCTATCTCATCTCCTTTCCCATCACTAAGGAACATTTTTAAAACGTTCCCATCACCTACCTATTACTCTTAATCACCCACATCTTAACTCCCTCTCTCCCATCCCCCTCTCCCCCCTCCCTTTACAAATCACCTTGCTAACCTATTCTACTCTCTCTCTCTCTCTCTCTCTCTCAATCGATCTTTGCCCTAATGAATACATCACACGAGAAGGAAAGGGAGGAAAGGTGAAGGAAGAATCGAAGGAGAGAGGAAAGGAAGGAAGGGAAGGGAAGGGAAGGGAAGGGAAGGGAAGGGAAGGTAAGGTAAGATATAGGTTAGGTTAAGTTAGATTAAAAAGAGGAAGGAAAGAAATAAAGCAAATGAAAAGAGAAGGAAAGGAAGCGAATGAGAGAATAAAGAAGAGGACACCAAGGGAAAGGAAGGAAGGGCTGGGAGAAATTGAATAAAGGGAGAGGAAAGGGAGTAGGCAGAAGATAGCAAAAATAAAATGAAGAAGGGAAGGGAATGAACGGGAGAGAAAAAATAGAGGAATAAGAGAGATGGAAAGAAGGTGAAGAGGTGAAGAAAGAGAGAGAGAGAGAGAGAGAGAGAGAGAGAGAGAGAGAGAGAGAGAGAGAGAGAGAGAGAGAGAGAGAGAGAGAGAGAGAGAGAGAGAGAGAGAGAGAGAGAGAGAGAGAGAGAGAGAGAGAGAGAGAGAGAGAGAGAGAGAGAGAGGAAGTGAAGAAAGGAAAAATAAAAACATGGAAGGAAGTGAAGGGAGAAGGAAGAAAAGAAAAGGAAAGGGAAGGGAAGATAAGGAACAATGAGGAGATTGAAGAAAAGTGAAGGAAGGAGAAGGGAAGAGGGAGTGAAGAGAAGAGAAGTGAATGAAGGAAAGGAAGGGAAGGGAAGAGACAGAGACAAAGAGGGAAGTGAAGGGAAAGGAAGGGAATGAATGTGAAGGGAAGGGAAGTGAAGTCAAGTGAAGTGAATGAAGGAAGGGGAGGGAAGGAAAAGGAAGGGAAAGGACATGAGAAGGATGTAAGTGAAGTGAAGTGAAATGAAGTGAAGAGAGGAAAGGAAAGAGAATGAAGGGGAGGGAAGGACAGTGAAGTGAAGGGAAAGGGAAGAGAAGAGAAGAGAAGAGAAGAGAAGAAAAAGGAAGCAAGGGAAGGGAAGGGAGGGGAGGAGAAGGGATGTTAGTGAAGAGAAGTGAAATAAATTGAAGTGAAGTAAAGAGAAGGGATGGAAAATGAAGGGAAGGGAAATGAAAGGAAGGGAATGGAACGGAAGAGAAGAGAAGAGAAGAGAAGAGAAGAGAAGAGAAGAGAAGGGAAGGGAAGGGAAGGGAAGGGGGTCATCAGCTGGTCGCGTCTTGGTCAGCTTCGGTCGATCCTCTTCATTTTCAAGCCAATTTTTCAGTAGTCGCTCGAGGGAGAGGTGAGGGAGAGAAGGAGGAATAAATTAAAGAATAAGGGAAGAAAGGGAATAAAGAAGGGAGAAAAGAAGTCGAGGTGGAGAAGAATGAAAGAATGATGGGAAAGAATTACAAGGAGGAGGAGGAGGAGGAGGAGGAGGAGGAGGAGGAGGAGGAAGGAAAGAAAAGGAAAAAAAATGGAGGGAAAAATGAATGAAGATTCAAAAGAGAGAGAGAGAGAGAGAGAGAGAGAGAGAGAGAGAGAGAGAGAGAGAGAGAGAGAGAGAGAGAGAGAGAGATAAAGCTAGAACAAGTAAACAGGAAGGGAGAAAAAGGAGAGAAAATGAAGAGAAAAGGGAGAAAGAGAGAAAGGGTTAATTCTCTCTCTCTCTCTCTAATCCTAAATGACGCAAAGCTGTAGCACTGACCCAAAGTAACTCTCACTCTCACTCTCTCTTTCTCTCTGATTGGCTCTTAATTTCCCATACATAACCACGCATCACTCACTCAGGCCCGTAATTGGAGCATTTGGCGTGTCCTGGTGGCCTTCCTGCCTTCCTATTGGTTGAAGATAAGCCTCCCCGGTGACCTCGCATGCTGATTGGTGGACAGCAGCCGCCCTAACGGCCAATGAGGACGAGGGTTGGAGAAAGAGTGTTAACCAGGTGTAGCCTTGGATAAAAAAAAATAAATAATAAATAAATAAAAATAATAATAATAATGTGGGTATATAGAAAGAAAGAGGAAGAAAAGGTAATGGGAAGGAAAGAAAGGAAGGGGAAATGTGAAGGGGTGACGAAGGGAATGGGGATAATAAGGGGAGGGGAAGATAGGAAGACAGGGAAGAAGAAAAGTGGGGAAGGGAAAAGAGAATAAGGAAAGGAAGATAGGGAAGAAGGAAAGGAAGGAATATCTGATGGGATTGGGAGGACAGAGGAAGACAAGATGAAAAAGAGGATAATAGAGAGAGTGGAAAAGGCAGAAAGGGGGGAATGGGAGGTGAGAGGAAAATGGAAGGGGAAAGAAGATAAAAGGAGGAGGAGGAGGAGGAGGAGGAGGAGGAGGAGGAGGAGGAGGAGGAGGAGGAGGAGGAGGAGGAAGAAGAAGAAGAAGAAGAAGAAGAAGAAGAAGAAGAAGAAGAAGAAGAAGAAGAAGAAGAAGAAGAAGAAGAAGAAGAAGAAGAAGAAGAAGAAGAAGAAGAAGAAGAAGAAGAGGAGGAGGAGGAGGAGGAGGAGGAGGAGGAGGAGGAGGAGGAGGAGGAGGAGAGGAGGAGGAGGAGGAGAGAGAGAGAGAGAGAGAGAGAGAGAGAGAGAGAGAGAGAGAGAGAATTTTTGTCATTTTATTTTTTTGTCTCCTTTTCTTTTTGTTTCGCTTTTTTCATTAGCTATCTCTTCCTTCGCTATTCGTTGCTTTAATTCAGTATCTTCCTTGCTCTTCTGTACTCCATACTCTCTCTCTCTCTCTCTCTCTCTCTCAAGCTTTACCTTCAGTGGTTGTATATTTTTCTTTCACTTCGTCCAAGAATAGAATGAGTGTGACGCTTTCTCTCTCTCTCTCTCTCTCTCTCTCTCTCTCTCTCTCTCTCTCTCTCTCTCTCTCTGACAGTGGTCGTTCCACTCCAATTTTTTTTTTAAGGTGATTTCTCCTTTTCCTCCTTCTCTTCTTCTTCCTTCTCCTCCTCCGAGTCCTTCCTCTCAACTGCTATGTAATCTCCCTGAAGAGAAGATAGAGGAGGAAGAGGAGGAGGAGGAGGACGAGAGGAGGAGGACTAATATGACAACTACAAAATCCTCCTCTTTTCTTCTACTTCTACTTTTTTGCTCCTCCTCCTCTTCTATCTCCTCCTCCTCCTCCTCCTCCTCCTCCTCCTCCTCCTCCTCCTCCTCCTCCTCCTCCTAGTTTAGATCCTACTTTCTTCTATACTAAATAGCATAGCAGGAGACAACAGATCTGATGCTGATTACTGATTTTTCTCTTTTGTATTCCTTTGTGTTTCTTTTCCTCATTATAAACTTTGTCTACTCTCTCTCTCTCTCTCTCTCTCTCTCTCTCTCTCTCTCTCTCTCTCTCTCTCAACTCACCACCACCATTACAACCATTACTACTACTACTACTACTACTACTACTACTACTACTACTACTACTACTACTACCACAAACAACACCACCATTACCACCACTACGTGCATACATCAGCAAGTCTACCACAATTCAACCACTACAACAAACATTCCCATACATTTGCTACCTTTGCTAATTCTCCTCCTCCTCCTCCTCCTCCTCATTACCTTCAACCAATATTCCATCTAATCTTACA
>NC_059272.1:12648911-12651411 GCF_017591435.1 Portunus trituberculatus | reverse complement strand
CTCTCTCTCTCTCTCTCTCTTCTCGACTTAATTCTTGACCCTTTATATTAACATTATTTATTATTTACTTTACTATACACTTCCCATTTCACTCCATCAGTTTGTAGTTCACTGACCCTTGCAACATTTTCTTTTCCTTTTTTTCTTTCTCAAGGGTTTCCAATGAGTGACTTAATTACGTTATAATGTTCGCTCTGTGGAGTTAGGTTTCTCTCTCTCTCTCTCTCTTTCAAGAAGGTAATGAATGGAGAGAAAGAAAATGAGAGAGAGAGAGAGAGAGAGAGAGAGAGAGAGAGAGAGAGAGAGAGAGAGAGAGAGAGAGAGAGAGAGAGAGAGAGAGAGAGAGAGAGAGAGAGAGAGAGATACCAACTTTATACCTACAGAAAAGACACACACACACACACACACACACACACACACACACACACACACACACACACACACACTCTCTCTCTCTCTCTCTCTCTCCAAGTAAGGCACAGTGAAAGGGGAGAGGAAAAGAGAATAGCGAGGCAGATAGACATGATAGAAAGAAGTTAAAATGAAGGAAGAGAGAAATGAGGGAAAAGAGAGAAGAATGAATTAAGGAGTGAAGGTTATAAGTGATTGAAGAATTAGATGCTGGATAATTGAAAATGAGGGATACAATGAAAGAAGAAGGAAGAAAGGAAGGAAGGAGGGAAGGAAGGAAAGAAGAAATGTGCGAGATAAAAAGGAATGAGAATGAAATTATGTGGAAAAATATTAGAGAAAAGGAAGAAAGTTGGAAGAATGAAAGAAAAAAAAGAAAGGAAAAATGAAGAAATGAATGAAAAAAAATTAGGAAAGAAGTATAACGGAAATTTAACCAAGGGAAAAAGGAGAAAATGAATGAATGAATGAATGAAGGAAGGAAGGAAGGAAAGTAGCAGAGAATGAAGGAAAACAAGGTAATTATTTTAAACATGTCATAACGAAGAAAGGAAGGAAGGAAGGAAGAAAAAAAGAAAGGAAGGAAACAAAGAAATAAAAGAAAAAAATAAGAAAACAGGAATTAAGACAAACTTCACCAAGAATAAGAAAGAAAATAAAGAAGGAAGAAAGGAAGAAAGGAAAGATGATAGTGATGATGGTGGTGGCGATGGTATTGATGATGATGATTTAAATAGTGCTAACGGAGGAGGTGGTGGTGATGATGGTAGTGGTGAGGGCAGGTGGTGAGGGAAGCATCGAGTATGTAGCTCCTTGTTGCTGGCACTTAACGGGGGAAAGGGGAAGGTGGGAGGGGAGAGGAGGAGACGAGGAGAGGGGAAGAGGGGAGAGGAAGAAGAGAGGGGAGATTATAAGAGAGTCCTTGTGGTGGTGGTGGTGGTGGTGGTGGTGGTTAGCTTATTATATATTGCATTAGGAAGGAAGGAAGGAAGGAGAAAGAGAGAGAAAGGGTAGATGAATGAAGACGGATAGGAGAGAAGGAAGGAATAAGGAAATAAAGGAAAGAAATATAATGGATAAATGGATAAGAAAGGAAGGAAGGAAGGAAGGAAGGAAGGAAGACAAACAATGAATGGAAGGGGAAAAAAGTCAAAGAAGAAATTAATGAATCAATCAATAAATGGGCACAAGTAGTAGTAGTAGTAGTAGTAGTAGTAGTAGTAGTAGTAGTAGTAGTAGTAGTAGTAGTAGTAGTAGTAATATTACCATCAACAAAACAACACTTTACACTATCACCACCACCACCACCACCACCACCACCACCACATTACGCTATCTCTCCGGACATTTTTAGAGCAAGAATAACTCAGTTTGTAGACATGAAGCCACACTCACTCCTTGTGTGTGTGTGTGTGTGTGTGTGAGAGAGAGAGAGAGAGAGAGAGAGAGAGAGAGAGAGAGAGAGAGAGAGAGAGAGAGAGAGAGAGAGAGAGAGAGAGATTAAAAGGATGGGAAAAGAGATGGAATATCTTAGTTTCACACACACACACACACACACACACACACACACACACACACACACACACACACACCAATTTTTTTTTTTTTTTAATATCAATTATTCTATCCTTTTTCTTTCCCTCCCCCACCACCACCACCACCACCACCACCACCACCTCCTCCTCCTCCTCCTCCTCCTCCTCTTCCTTTTCTTCTTGATTTTGGTAAGTACTTTCTGTATATTTTTTCATAATATATACTTTCGTCTTCCTTTGCTGTGATTATTATTATTACTATTATTATTATTATTGTCATTATTATCATCATCATTACCATTCTCCTTCTTCTTTACTTTGGTACGGATTGTTTACTAAGTTGGTTGTATTTACTATTTGTATCTTCTCTTCTCTTTTTCACGTCCCTTTCTGTATTGCTATATCCATCTTCTTTTCTTTTTTCCTTACAAATATCAATCTTGTTTCCATTTTTTTTTCTTCAGTTCGTTTTTTTTTCTCATCAGACCTCTCTCTCTCTCTCTCTCTTCTTTCCCCTTCCTTCTCCTCACAACACCTACACTTTCAGCTCATAT
>NC_059272.1:12628911-12633911 GCF_017591435.1 Portunus trituberculatus | reverse complement strand
AGAGAGAGAGAGAGAGAGAGAGAGAGAGAGAGAGAGAGAGAGAGAGAGAATGCAATCACTACCATCACAACAGTAAGCTTGCCTCTCTCTCTCTCTCTCTCTCTCTCTCTCTCTCTCTCTCAATCCCCAGCCCAATCTCAACCAAGACCAATCTGAATGAATAATGAACATCGCATTTTCCACACACAACTAACCTAAAAACAAATCATCAGCCCAAACACTACCATAAAAATCGCCCAACACGAGCCCGCCAAAGTCGCCCAAATCACCTAAAATAGCCCAAATACTTCTGTAACTAGAGCACTACCAATTCTAAACAGCCCAAATACCAGAACTAGCCAACACTACGTAAACAAACCCCAAAAACCGCAAGACTAGCCCAAATCAAAGAAACATTCGCCAAACTCAACCAAACTAGCCCAATAATCTATTAAACAGCAGAAATTAGCCCAACAGCCTCTAAGAATACGCCAAAATACTAATAGGTTCTAATCCCATGTCCCAACACCACACCATAAACAAACAATTTAGCACAAATACTCCAGGAATTAGCCCAATAATACATAAAATACTCCAAAAAGCTACCAGAATCAGCCCAACAAATCCGGAGAAGCCCAATAACGCCCAAATTAGTCAATACAACGCCGGAACCAGCCCGCAACATCCAGATCTATCCCCCCAAAACAGCAAAAATGACACCAAAATACCATAATCATTCAAACACCACCTGAAAATACAACAAAACACGCCCACACTAACCACTGCCGCCCTAAATCTAGACTTCCGCTAGTTCAAACCAGTATTAGCCCAAACTTCACACAAACTAGCCCAACATTCCCGAACTCTAGCCCAAAATCCCGCCCACCGCCCGCGCCGCCCTGCCAGTGACACAAGAGGCCCCTCCCAGCAACACAACGCCACGCCGCCCGCAGCGCCGCGCCTCACCCGTAAGGCTGGCACGCCCCTAGCAGGCACGGCGGGAGGGCACCCTTACTGACTCATCCAGAGAGAGAGAGAGAGAGAGAGAGAGAGAGAGAGAGAGAGAGAGAGAGAGTCACATATATACGTACACACGCACACACACACACACACACACAATGACTGCATCTGTGTGTGTGTGTGTGTGTGTGTGTGTGTGTGTGTGTGTGCATCAAGTGCGCGGTGGTTTACAGAGAGAGAGAGAGAGAGAGAGAGAGAGAGAGAGAGAGAGAGAGAGAGAGAGAGAGAGAGAGAGAGGTGCACCCAACGCCCCTTAGGTCAGGGAAACACACACACACACACACACACACACACACACACACACACACACACACACACACACACACACACACACACAGCGAGGCATGACAGTGGAGGCGGACGAGCAGGCATATCTCTCTCTCTCTCTCTCTCTCTCTCTCTCTCTCTCGGGGGTTGGTGCCATCCCCTGCGACCAAGCCACTCTGCCGCTTTCCTTCCTCACCCTTCCTCTCTCTCTCTCTCTCTCTCTCTCTCTCTCTCTCTCTCTCTCTCTCTCTCTCTCTCTCTCTCTCTCTCTCTCTCTCTCAGTTTTCCAACATATTTTATTCTTTACTCTCTCTCTCTCTCTCTCTCTCTCTCTCTCTCTCTCTTAAATTCCTACTCATTCCTATCACCCCATTCCTCCTCCTCCTCCTTTCTTCTTGTCACGACCCGCCCTCTGGTAAGGAAGAAGAGAGAAAAAGAAAAAAAAAGAGAAGAGAAAACAGAACGCTCTTCATAGCGCCGCCAGGTTAGCGGAGAGAGAGGGCCAGTGAGAGGGGAGGGCGAGGGGAGGAGGGGTCACGTCCCAGGGGTTTGTGGGGTCCAGGTGAGGGGAAAGGGGTGGATGAGCAGGTGAAAGAGAGGCACGGAGGAGGAGAGTGGAGGTGGTGGTGGAGGGACGGACGAAGGAAGAGGAGGGAAGAGGGAGAAGAGGAATGAGGAGAGAGAGAGAGAGAGAGAGAGAGAGAGAGAGAGAGAGAGAGAGAGAGAGAGAGAGAGAGAGAGAGAGAGAGAGAGAGAGAGAGAGAGGTGAGAAGAGAGAGAGAGAGAGAGAGAGGTGAAAGGGGTACAAGCTTTTTTTCCCCACATGGTAAGGCTAAACAGCGCAATTACACACACACACACACACACACACGCACGCTCGATTCACAATCGAGAGGGCCGGGTTCAAGTCCCTGGGCGGCGAGACAAATGGGCAAGCCTCTTAATGTGTTGCCCCTGTTCACCTAGCAGTAAATAGGTACGGGATGTAACTCGAGGGGTTGTGGCCTCGCTTTCCTGGTGTGTTGTGTGTTGTGGTCTCAGTCCTACCCGAAGATCGGTCTATGAGCTCTGAGCTCGGTCCGTAATGGGGAAGACTGGCTGGGTGACCAGCAGACGACCGAGGTGAATTACACACACACACACACACACACACACACACACACACACACACACACACACACACACACACACACACACACACACAATGACCGGAAGCTTAAGGTTAATGGTGTCACCGCATTCAATAGTCTTGTGGCACCAATGAAGCTCCACCACCGCCACCACCACCACCATCATCACCACCGCCATCACTACCATCATCATTACCACCACCTTCATCATCACCATTACTATCAACACTACTATACCACTACTACTATAGCTATTACTACTATACCACCACTACTACCACTACTACTACTACTAGCACTACTTATGATACTATTACATCATCAGCAGCATTAAAACTACCACCATTACCACCATCACCATCACCATCACCATCACCACCACCACCACACTCCACATCTACATACACCACTTCACTTCCTACACACAACTCCACATTCTCCTCCACTTCCTCTTCCACCTCCACCTCCGTCACTTAGGAAATACCATACCATGCTACACACACACACACACACACAAACACACACACACCTGACCTCGATCAAACATACTAATAACACAATATTCTCAGGTTAATTAGATCACCCGAGGCTTGGAAGAGGAAGAGGAGGAGGAGGAGGAGGAGGAGGAGGAGGAGGAGGAGGTCATTCGTACTGTTCCTCGTGGCAAAATTGCATAATATAAGGAAGAGAAAAAAAAAGAGAAAAGGAGACAAATGCAAAAAGCAAAAGGGAAAAAAATGGAAAAAAGAAAAGAAGAAAAGGATGAAAATGAAGAAAGACAAGGGAAAAAAAAAGTAAAACAATAAAACTAAACACACGAAGGAAGAGGAAAATTTTCTTCATACAAATCAGAAAAAAAGAAGAAAAAAAGAATAAGAAATAAGAAAAATCAGAGAAGAGAAGTGAAAACAAATAAAAAAAAAACAGAATCGAGAGTAAAGAATAAACAAAAGAAGGAGAAAAATGACAACAAAAAGGAATAGACACCACAAAATATTGGATAAGGAAGTTGAGAGAAGAGAGAAAAAAGGCAACGAATAAAGGAAATGGAAGAAAAAAGAAAAGGTGAAATAAAAGAAGGAAGAGATGGAAAGGAAAGAAAAGGGAAATGAAATTAAGAAGCAGAAACTTAAAAAGGAGGGGAACATTAGAAAAAAATACAAGAAAAACAAGAAAAATAATGTAAATGAGAGAGAGAGAGAGAGAGAGAGAGAGAGAGAGAGAGAGAGAGAGAGAGAGAGAGAGAGAGAGAGAGAGAGAGAGAGAGAGAGAGATTTACCCATTCTATCTATACCTACTTATTCATTTATCCATTTTATACCTTCACAATCACCACGTTTTAAGTATGTTCACCGTTTCTCTGTTTCTTACTCATTACACGTTAGTTACTTATGCCTTCACGTGAAAATACAACAGTGACAGCAATAATGGTGGTGGTGGTGGTGGAGGAAGTAGTAGTAGTAGTAGTAGTAGTAGTAGTAGTAGTAGTAGTAGAAGTAGTATTTACGTCTTATTACCGGGGGCATGTCCTCTATTACTGAGAGAGAGAGAGAGAGAGAGAGAGAGAGAGAGAGAGAGAGAGAGAGAGAGAGAGAGAGAGAGAGAGAGTCGCGGTTCCCTCTGTGCCTCCCTCCCCCTTCCATTCCCCACAACAAGGCGTCAGCACAGAGACCGACGGACGTTCCTTCCCTCCACCAGACCTGACCTGAGAGAGAGAGAGAGAGAGAGAGAGAGAGAGAGAGAGAGAGAGAGAGAGAGAGAGAGAGAGAGAGAGCACTAGAGTACATACACATACCCCACAACACAACACAATTCTCTCTCTCTCTCTCTCTCTCATGACCGTCAGTCAGTATCACAGACTGACATGAGGAATTTGCTGGTCTACCTCACGCGCGCACGCACATTATATAGGAGATGGGGAGGATAGAAATAGGAGGAGGAGGAAGAGGAGGAGGAGGAAGGAGGAGGAGGAGGAGGAGGAGGAGGAGGGAGTGATGCAAGGGAAGGATGGAAGAGGATATAAGAAAAGTAAAGGGAAGGGCGAAACAGAAGGGGAGGAAAGGGTAGAAAGATATAGATAGAAGGGAGAGAAGGAATGTAGAAGGAAGATGGAGGGAAAGAAATGGAGGGAGGAGAGACGGAAGAGAATGAAGGGAAGGAAAGGTGATCGAAGGGAGAATGAAGGGAAAGGAATGGAAGAGGAGGACGTGAAGGGGAAGGGGAAGGGGAAAGGGAATGGAAGGGGAAGGGAAAGGAAGGGTAGGTTAGTGAGTGCTCCTGTTGCTTTAAGCCTAAGAGAGAGAGAGAGAGAGAGAGAGAGAGAGAGAGAGAGAGAGAGAGCGACCCAAGGGCAGGAAACGGAGTACACCCTACCACCACCACCACCACCACCCTGCCGCCGCCACCACCACCATCACCACCACCAAGAGCTGCTGCGAAGAGAGTTGCCAGTCAGAGCCGCGAAACACATACTCACAAACACACACACTGCCACTCTCTCTCTCTCTCTCTCTCTCTCTGCCATACCACACCCCCGCCCACCCACTCTCTCCCGCCCACGCCCACCTGCCGCCCGTGGTAACCTTGACAGGGACTTGCCTACAT
>NC_059272.1:12618911-12623911 GCF_017591435.1 Portunus trituberculatus | reverse complement strand
TTTTGGCTGACTGTCTCTTAGACCAACTCGGGAACTAGCATCTAAGTGGGCCTTTATGTTTAATGGTTTTTGTTTCCCACTTACATAAAAAAAAGAGCATTCATTGTTAGTTTGAAGATGAGTGGTAACACACTGTCTGTCTGTCTGTCTATGGTAACACTGTCTGTCTGTCTGTCTATAGTAACACACTGTCTGTCTGTCTGTCTATGGTAACACACTGTCTGTCTGTCTGTCTATGGTAACACACTGTCTATCTGTCTGTCTATGGTAACACTGTCTGTCTGTCTGTCTATGGTAACACACTGTCTGTCTGTCTGTCTATGGTAACACACTGTCTATATGTCTGTCTATGGTAACACTGTCTGTCTGTCTGTCTATGGTAACACTGTCTGTCTGTCTGTCTGTCTGTCTATGGTAACACACTGTCTGTCTATCTATCTCTGTGTCTGGGTGTGTCATTTTTCACATAAAAGTAAAATATATATCAAACACACACACACACACACACACACACACACACACACACACACACACACACACACACAAATTGAAGTGAATGATAAAATTCGGCAGGGAGTCTCACCTTGAACCGTGCAAGGCTTTGTAATTCCGCCACTAAAAGATAAAATAAGTCAGTAAAACACGTAAGAACGAAGGAATGAATAAATTTGATCAATGAGTAGAAAAAAAGGTGAATAAATAAATATATGAACAAATATTCACATGAAAAGCCGTACCAACAAATACAAGAGAAGAGAGAGAGAGAGAGAGAGAGAGAGAGAGAGAGAGAGCCTGCTTTGTGGTGACTATCTTAGCTACTGTGTATCACCATAGTAACCGCGACCTCCTCTTCCTCCACCTTGTCTCTCCTCCTCGTCTTTCCATTCTTCCCGCCTCTTCCTTCCTTCCTCTTTTCATCATCATTATTGTTATCATTCCTTTCGTTCTTTCTACTGTTTACTACCCTTCGTTATTTAAAATCTTTTGTTTCATTCTCTCTCTCTCTCTCTCTCTCTCTCTCTCTCTCTCTCTCTCTCATTTCCTTCCTTTACACCTCTTTCCTTCGTGAACAGCGTATCTCTCTTCGTACTTGACTTCTTCCTCTTCTTCATTTTCTCCACCTCCACCTCCTCCTCTTCCTCTTCTTTCTCCTCCTCCTTCCTTCAGCCCTCCCCTTCCTGTCTGCGAGCACTGACTAGGATTCCTATCAGTCTGAAAAGGGGGAAAGTCTCTCTCTCTCTCTCTCTCTCTCTCTCTCTCTCTCTCTCTCTCTCTCTCTCTCTCAGGGGAGACCAGAGATGGGGCCATAACAAATGACTTCTGAGCCGCGACATCAAGTAGGTGGTCCCTCTCCTACAGGCCTTCCTCCTCCTCCTCCTCCTCCTCCTCCTCCTCCTCCTCCTCCTCCTCCTCCTCCTCCTCTTCCTCCTACGCCTCCGCCTCCCCTGCCACCACCGCCTCCACAGTTTCCACCACCACGCCACTGCTGTTACTCGTGCCAGTGATGCTAACCAATCCCCGTTCATATCAGTGGTAGTGTTGTTGTTGTTGTTGTTGTTGTTGTTGTTGTTGTTGTTGTTGTTGTTGTTGTTGCTGCTGCTGCTGCTGCTACGACCAGTATTATAACGACTGTTGCTGTTACTGTACCAACAACAACAACAACAACAACAATTAATAACAACCATTAGGTACTACTATTACTACGCCTATAGCAACAACAACAACAACAACTACTACTACTACTACTACTACTACTACTACTACTACCACCACCACCACTAACTACACTGCTTTTACTGCTGCTGCTACCAGCGACAATGACAATGGAAAGTTTTTTACATGTAGAGCAGACTCTCTCTCTCTCTCTCTCTCTCTCTCTCTCTCTCTCTCTCTCTCTCTCACACCTGACTCCTTCCCATCCACAGTCCTCCCCTACCTCCTCCTCCTCCTCCACCCTCTTTCTGGACAGAACTGGGTCGAGATTAGATATTGTGAATACGCGCGCGCACAGGCATACAGACAGCCCTAACACACACACACACACACACACACACACACACACACACACACACACACACACACACACACACACACCAATTAACAACAACAAGAAGAATAATATACGTAGTAGTGGTAGTAGTAGTAGTAGTAGTAGTAGTAGTAGTAGTAGTAGTAGTAGTAGTAGTAGTAGTAGTAGTAGTAGTAGTAGTAGTAGTAGTAGTAGTAGTAGTAGTAGAAGTAGAAGTAGAAGTTGAAGTAGAAGTTGAAGTAAAAGTTGAAGTAAAAGAAGAAGAAGAAGAAGAAGAAGAAGAAGAAGGTGATGACGATGATAATGAAAACATTTAAGGTCACTTATGTTTGTTCTCTCTCTCTCTCTCTCTCTCTCTCTCTCTCTCTCTCTCTCTCTCTCTCTCTGGCTTTTGGGTCACTAAGGACGGATATGACACCACCTTCCATCTCACCTAAGCTCTCATTCCTATGTTTAATTTCCTTTAATTTGTTGATGTTGTTGTTGTTGTTGGTGGTGGTGGTGTTGTTGTTGTTGTTGTTGTTGTTGTTGTTGTTGTGTGTTGTTGTTGTTGTTGTTGTTGGGTGGTGGTGGTGGTGGTGTTGTTGTTGTTGTTGTTGTTGTTGTTGTTGTTGTTGTGGTGGTGGTTGTTGTTGTTGTTGTTGTTGTTGTTGTTGTTGTTGTTGGTGGTGGTGGTGGTGGTGGTGGTATTATTACTGTTCTCATATTTCTTCTTCACTTGTATTTGTGCTTCGGGGAGTTGTTGTTATTACTGTTGTTAATTTTCTATATCAATTAACATTATTGCCTTTTTTTTCACTTGCTATTATACTAATTTAATTTATATGCATTTTCTTTTCTTTCCGTCAAAAACATTAACTTGCTCATTCGTACTTATACGATGATGATGATGATTATGATGATGATGTAGTAGTAGTAGCAGTAGCAGTAGTAGTAGTAGTAGTAGTAGTAGTAATAGCAGTAGTGGTAGTAGTAGTAGAATTTTGCAGTTTTGTTCCTCCTCCTCCTTTAGTAACAAGGCGTGGCATGGCGTGGCAAGGGCGGACAGTCCATCCCACGCCCCTCACAGGCTCCCTGTCACCACACTACCCCTCTACACGCCCTGTAACCATTCCCTGTCCACCACAAACACTGTCACCTCTTTGCTGTCCCCCTCACCCCCTGTCTCCCATCTGCTGCCGCCCCTCCCATGCTTATCAATATTACAACATTTGCTCCCTGCCGCTCTCCCATTGCTGCTCCCTCTTCCTTATCACTCTTCCTCCTCTCACTCCTGCCTCTCCCTCATGTGTTTGTTTGAGTAGCAATCTCCGTCTGTGCCTGTTTTTTGTTTTTTTTTGGTATTTTCCTATAGTTTCTAAGTGTTATAGTCTGTTTGCGAGTGCGTTTGTTTGTTTGTTTGTTTGTCAATATACGATATTCTTTTTTGTCTGTCTGTCTATTCGCATGTCAGTTCCTTTTATTTGTACAGGAGAAAGTTGGACAAGGGCAACATAAAAAAAAAATCCCCATGTTGCCAGTCCCCTTGCAGGTCAGAGAGAGTTAGCCAAAAGAAAAGGGTAAATATGAATCAGCCCTCTTAAAGAAGTCAAGTCATAGGAAGTTCAAAATACAGAAGCAGGTAGGAAGTTTCGGAGATTATCAGAGAAGGTATGAATGATTGAGAATACTGGTTAACTCTTGCATTAGAGAGCTGGACAAAGTATGGGTGAGATGAAGAAGAAAGCTTTGTGCAGCGAGGATGCAGGAGAAGGGGACGTATGCAGTTAGCAAGATCAGTAGAGCAGTCAGCCCGAAAATAGTGGTAGAAGGTAGCAAGAGATACAACAATCCGGCTGTGAGAAAGGGGCTGAAGACAGTCAGTCAGAGAAGGGGAGTTGATGAGACGAAAAGCTTTTGATTACACCCTATCTAATAAAACTGTGAGTAAAACTCCCCTAAACATGCGAAGAGTACTCCATACAAGGACGGATAAGGCAGCAGTTAGAAGGTCGAGAAAAACTGACGGAGACGCCGCAGAACGCCTAACTTCATAGAAGCTGTTTTAGCAAGAGATGAGATGTGAAGTTTCCGGTTAAGATTATGAGTAAAGGACCGACCGAGGGTATTCAGTGTGGCAGAGGGAGACAGTTGAGTGTCATTGAAGAAGAGATATTTGTCTGGAAGGTTGTGTTGAGTTGATAGATGGATGAATTGAGTTTTTGAGGCATTAAACACTACTAAGTTTTCTCTGCCCCATTCAAAATTCTTAGAGAGATCAGAAGTCAAGCGTTCTGTGGCGTCCCTGCGGCATCTGAAGGGTTGGTCGTTTCTGAAAAGACGTGAAAAAGAGTAGGGTGGTATCATCAGCGTAGGAGTGGATAGGGGAAAAAGTTCGTTCCTTGTCTGTCTGTTTTTGTCTGTCTGTGTAAGTATGTGTGAGTTTTCCGGCGATTTTGTATTTGTTTGTTTGTCTGTGTCTGTGTATGTCTGTCTATAGTTTTGTTCAATTAATTAATGTGTGTACGTCTTTTTTGTATGTGTGTCAATGTTTGCGTCAGTCTGAACTCAGTCTTGTGTCCGTTTTGTCTGTCAATGTCTGTGTCCGCCTCTCACTCTCTAATCGTCGGTAATTTTTTTAATGTCTCACTCTCATTTCATTAGGCCTGCTTATCAATCTCTCTCTCTCTCTCTCTCTCTCTCTCTCTCTCTCTCTCTCTCTCTCTATATATATATATATATATATATATATATATATATATATATATATATATATATATATATATATACAGACTGCATTGTATAACACGTGGAGGAGGAGGAGGAGGAGGAGGAGGAGGAGGAGGAGGAGGAGGAGGAGGAGGAATACAAAGGAAAGTCAAACAGCAACAGACCTCTTGGTCCTTTCGAGGCTGTTTGGTAACTACTTCTAACTGGCTACAGATAAGAGAGACAGGACAGTACAGGAGAAGGCTCCTCCCACCCACCACTC
>NC_059272.1:12601411-12608911 GCF_017591435.1 Portunus trituberculatus | reverse complement strand
CAGATCAAACAATGAAACACACACACCGAAGTGTAGTGGTTAACACGCTCGACTCACAATCGAGAGGCCCGGGTTCGAATCCCGCTAAGCGGCGAGGCAAATGGACAAGCCTCTTAATGTGTGGCCCCTGTTCACCTAGCAGTAAATAGGTACGGGATGTAACTCGAGGGGTTGTGGCCTCGCTTTCCCGGTGTGTGGAGTGTGTTGTGGTCTCAGTCCTACCCAAAGATCGGTGGTCTATGAGCTCTGAGCTCGCTCCGTAATGGGGAAGACTGGCTGGGTGACCAGCATGCGACCGAGGTGAAAAAAATTACACACACACACACACACAGCGTAACCCTTCAGAAAGTAAACAGTTCACGCAGGAGTCACAGAACGTCTGATTCCTGATATCTCTAAAATTTCTGATTGGAGCAGATAAAACTTAGTATTATTCAACACCTTAAAAAAAAAAAAAAAAAAAAAACTCAATACCTCCTTCTATCAACTCGGCACAAGCTTCTATACAACTATCTTCTCTTCAGTGACACTCAACTATCTCCCTCTCCTACACTAAAATATCCTTTTACTTACAATATAAACTGCAAACTTAACACCTCACCCTACCTAAAACAGTTTAAATAAAGTTGGGTGTTGTGAGTTGTCTCCGCCAATTTTTTTTTTCAAACCCGTAACTGTTAATGCTGGACAGCGTCTTATCCATGGCTGGTTCCTCTCATACTGTTTTGTTAGACAGAGTGGAATCAAAAGCTTTTCGTCTTATCAACTCTTCTCCTTTAACGGACTGTTTTCAACTTCTTTCTCATCGTCGCAATGTTGCACCCTTTGCTATCTTCTACCGCTATTCTCATGTCAACTGTTCTTCTGATATTGATAACTGCATGCCTCTCTTCTCCCGCGGCATCACTGTACAACTTTTTCTTTCTCCCATCCCTATTCCGTCTACCTCTCTAATGCAAGAGTTGCAAGAGTACTCTCAATCATTCATCCCTTCCTCTGGTAAACTCTGCAACTCCCTGCCATCTTACATATTTTTACATTCCTATGACCTGAACTCTTTGAAGAGGGAGACACGTATTCTGTAATTTTTGACTATCACTTTGGACTCTGTTCGGGAACCGGCATCTCAGTGAGCCTTTTTTTTATATCGATTCTTTACTGCAGTTTTATTACCCTTGGGCTATCAAACTAACTTAACCCAACAAAATCTCTCTCTCTCTCTCCCTCTCTGTCTCTATTTATCTCTCTCTTCCCCGGCCCTTACACACAAGATCTACAAGTGGCTGCTGTGTGCCTCTCTGTTCACACTCATGGCAAAGGGCTTACAGTGTGGCGCGATAAAGATTCCGAGAAGCTCAGGATAGATGCTTTTTTTTTTTTTTTTTTTTTTTCTTAAGTGTCAAGTCTACTGGTCACTTCATGCCCACGGGTAAATAATGCGAGACGGAGGAGGGAAGGGTGGTGAAGAGGAGGAGGGGAGGGAAATAGGGGAGGAAGAGGGCAGGGAAACAGAGGTAGAGGGGAATGTTTAGAGATTGAAGTGTGTGTGTGTGTGTGTGTGTGTGTATATTCTCCTTGAGAGAGAGAGAGAGAGAGAGAGAGAGAGAGAGAGAGAGAGAGAGAGAGAGAGAGAGAGAGAGAGAGAGAGAGAGAGAGAGAGAGAGAGAGAGAGAGAGAGAGAGAGAGAGAGAGAGAGAGAGAGAGAGAGAGAGAGAGAGAGAGAGAGAGAGAGAGATCCTCCTATAAAATTCTTGTGGTACTGAAAGACCATATGTTTATTAGTAGCCAAGCCATCTTACTCTCTCAAAGTTTATATTCATGCACAAAATAAACTAATGCATTAAACTGAACCACTCTGACCAACTGACTGACTGACTGACTTACTGACTGAAAGAATGATGGTAACTTGTTATGTCAAATTATATCTTTCTCAATCAATGTTTCCTTCTCTCTCTCTCTCTCTCTCTCTCTCTCTCTCTCTCTCCACTGAAATTAATGAAGGAAGAAGTGAAGGACAAGGAGGAGGAGGAGGAGGAGGAGGAGAAGGAGGAGGAGGAGGAGGAGGAGGAGGAGGAGGAGGAGGAGGAAAGAAAGGAGAACGAATAATAAACAAGGAGCATCCAGGAATACCAAATAACAGAGAGAGAGAGAGAGAGAGAGAGAGAGAGAGAGAGAGAGAGAGAGAGAGAGAGAGAGAGAGAGAGAGAGAGAGAGAGAGAGAGAGAGAGAGAGAGAGAGAGAGAGAGAGAGAGAGAGAGAGAGAGAGAGAGAGAATGGTGCTATGGCGTCCTTATTCCAATTTTAGCATAAGGTGCAACGTTATCTGGCGTGAAGAAGAAGAAGAAGAAGAAGAAGAAGAAGAAGAAGAAGAAGAAGAAGAAGAAGAAGAAGAAGAAGAAGAAGAAGAAGAAGAAGAAGAAGAAGAGGAGGAGGAGGAGGAGGAGGAGGAGGAGGAGGAGGAGGAGGAGGAGGAGGAGGAGGAGGAGGAGGAGGTATATTCTAAATGAGTAACATCTCCTTCTTTTCCTCCTCCTCCTCCCTTCCACCCACTTCACCTGACTCTTTTACCTTTGGCAGGAGGAGGAGGAGGAGGAGGAGGAGGAGGAGGAGGAGGAGGAGGAGGAGGAGGACAGGTGAGCATAATTGAAGGTAGGTCAGGTAGAAGATTTTGATTAGCAGTGCAATATATTCACATGCTTTGTGTTTGTTCACCTGTGCAGATTTACCTGGCTTTATTCTGCTTTCCCTTTTTTAGTTCTTATTTTCTCTTTATTTTCGTTCATTTCACCTTGTAGTGGTTTCCTTTTCTTTAATCTGTTATTTTTTCTGTTTGTCTATTAATTTCTTTTTATATATCGTTTCGTTTCTTTTTATTTCCTCTTCTATTTTCTCTAAGTTTTGGTCAATCGTAAATATCTGCATTGTGGATTTGGTTCTATTTAATTTTTGTTCTCATAAAACTTAATTTCCTTAGTTTCCCCTTCTTGTTTTCTTCTTTTGTGTTTTTTTTCTGGGCATATTTTTGAAATCCCCAGCTATGTCTTTATTTTCTGTTACTTTTCTAATTTCTTAGCTTTGACTTCTTCTTAGTATCTATCTATGCATTATTTGTCCATTATTTTTCTTCTTGCCTTTTTATTTCACTCATCTTAACGTTCTTTCAGTTATCCTTCATGACAATTTTGACCTCATCAATAAACAAAAAGAATGGACAAAACATAACGTAAGCCATCAACTTCTTACTCTTTAAATAACACAAAAACCTAAATAAGTTTACAAGTACACTGCTATCATACTAACTAAATGTCTCCTCCCCACTCCTTCCGCTACCCTTTTCCCCTTCCTCTCTTACTCTCTCTAAACGATCACACTTCACAACTCTGCTTCTTCTAATCTAACTCCATCTTACATCAAATTTCCAGCCTGCACATGCAGTTCCCTAACGTTTAGTACAACACCCTAATACCTACGCCTTATTAGAGTGGACGGAATGGGAAGCGGGGGTGGAGTACGCAGGAGGTGCAGTGAGGCCATTGGAGAGAGAAGGGGAGGCTGTTAGGGGTCAAGAGCAATAACCATGAAATAACTGAATGTGGTAAGAGATGCAATACTGAGGAGTGAGATAGAGACGGAAGTGAAATGCGAGTTGGTGATGGGATATAAGTGAAGATGATAAGAGATGGAGCAATGGAGAGTAAGAGATTGAATACACGGGAATGTGAGGAGTTGATAAGAAGGAACCTTTGGAAGCCCTTTATTATGTAAGAGGAATGCCAGCCAAGAACAATGACAATGATCTGAAACAAAAACCTGACCAAACAAAATTGGTGAAAAGGTGGATGTGGTAAAAAGATGCAACACTGAGGCGGAGTGCGAGACAGAAGACACCCTTAAAGGAAGGGAGGTTGATGAGTGGAAGAAGTTTTTGACTCCACCCTGTATAGTAAAGGTGTGTGAGTTGAGGTACCCTTCATGAATGCCATGTTTGGGATGGTGAAGACTGATCAAGTCCCTGTATTGAGCAAATATCGTCATACAAACTCCACATAAAAAGCGATGAAGCTCCTTTGCAAAGTAGGTGTCCTACAAAATCTATCTAAAACAGGGGTTCTCAACCTGGAGTACGTGTACCCCCAGGGGTACTTGAGAGAAATTTTTGGGGTACGTGGCAGGTTTCTCAAAATACTTCAGCTTTGAATACCTGCAAATTTGTTCATAGTATACAATGTGGCCTACATGTGCTAGGCTGGATGTTATTCACACACACACAGTGACTTATCTATCACTGTTACTAGTTACACGTTGCAACTAGCTGCAAGCAACACTAGTTCACTCCCATAATGATCGAAAATTGTCTGATATAGTTCCTTTTTGGTAAATGTATTGCATGTTAGTCACATATAGTGTGTCCCTGTGAGGTACCAGTTCCTATCGACACTACCTCATAGAAACATACTAATATTAATTAAAAATTTTGTCTGCTCCACATATATAACTCAAATTAAACTTAATAAACTAAGTCAATAAACCATGCATTTATTCTTACCCTTCCTGACGCTGCATTGTGGGAAAGGATCAATACTGAAAGACTTCGAGGGGTACATAAGATTAAAAAGGTTGAAAACCCCTGATCTAAAAGGTTGATGACTGCTAATAAAACAGATATTCCTCACTCACTCACTCACACACGCATGCACGCACGCACGCACGCACGCACGCACGCACACACACACACACACACACACACACACACACACACACACACACACACACACACACACACACACACACACACACACACACAGGGTCATAAGGCGCCTGTATAATAGAAGCATCTGGAAAGAAATTATTTTTTTCAAAACTATTTACTCTTAATAAAAAGAAACCTTGATTCTTTTCCAAACTTTTTTTTGCTTTAAAATGGACAAATCTGAGGTAAATTCTTTTCGTTAAATAAATGGAACGTGTAAAACATTCCATAATAATTTCATAGAAACAATAAAATTTTGCTAGAAATATCATCTTTTCAAACCAAGTATTTCCTTTTCCCTTGTACGAGAGAGAGAGAGAGAGAAAAAAAAAAAAACTTCGATTATTTTCAAACGAACCTGTATCCGACTTGAAGAAAGCAGACAGCACTTATTTTGTTTTCTTTTGATGGAAAGGAATCTTAAGATGCAGAGCAACCTTCACACTTTCACATACAAAAACTTTCGCAAACCATCTATTTCTAGCACATGAACTTAAGACTTTCCAAAGATCCATTCCACTGAACCGGACGTAAGACATTTCCAAAGCAAACATCTAGCAGAACCCTAAACAAGACACAGAAACCGTAAGATATGGCAAACCAATGATTCCTAGCACAGAAACAGCGAGACAACTCCAATTAAACCATAAGTAAGACATTTCCAAACCAGCCATTTCAACTGAGCCGTAACCAAGACGCATCCAAACCACCTTCTAATTAAGCATGTTTCTCCAGGCCAAACAAATCGCCCTGGCGGAATGGAATTAGCGAGACACCTGAGTTTCCAGCTGAGCGGCGCGGCAGAGAGGCAGGCAGGGCAGGTGAGTGTAGTTGGCGGCGGCTACACCTCAGGAATGGCGGGCGTATATACCTGCCGCCTCCACACCTGGCTGAGTCTACCTAGGCGCGTCTACCTGGCACACTTTACACCTGACTAACCTATCTATACAAAGGAGACGGTGGATCAGTGGTTTTAATTAATGACTGTCAGACTCTCTCTCTCTCTCTCTCTCTCTCTCTCTCTCTCTCTCTCTCTCTCTCTCTCTCTCTCTGTCTAGATAGATAGATAGCTAGTGATGGGAAAATGAAGATGAAGATAATGTTATTGAAGATGATTCTGGTGATGATGTTGGTAATGATAATGACGATGGCTATGCAAACTCAACATACGACATAAAGTTAATTACATAGAGTCATAGTGTATTGTAATGTATTATAAAACTGTATTGCGACTGTACTGTACCTTCTTCCTTTCTATACAAAACATATACACTACAGGTATTACACACACACACACACACACACACACACACACACACACACACACACACACACACACACAGGCCTTGGATAGTGAAAGTGTAGTGCAGCGTGATGACTGACACGGTGAAGGCTATGAAGTGGTAGTGGTGGTGGTGGTGGTGGTGGTGGTGGTGGTGGTGGTGGTGGTGGTGGTGGTGGGCTCTGAAAGGAGTAGCTTTGTAATGGATTTTTTTTAGCCAAGTGAATTACTATTATCATTATTATTATTATTACCATTATTATTATTATTTTATCATCACTGTTATTATCATTATCATCACTATCATGATGATGAATATCATTATGATTATTCTTTTCATTTTCACTTATTCCAGTATTACCACTTTTCTACATATTTATTGTTGTTTATCGTCGTTATCCCTTTCAGTTCATTTCTTTTCATTCTGTCTGCTTCTCTACTATTTTATTGTATTCCTCCACATGCATTTTCTTTCATTTTATTTTTCGCCTTAGGATATTCTCTCTCTCTCTCTCTCTCTCTCTCTCTCTCTCTCTCTCTCTCTCTCTCTCTCTCTTATCGACATTTATCTTGCTTTCCTTCCATTATACATATATTTCTCAATTGTCTCCCTTCTCCCCCTTCCATTCCTTCTCTTTTATTTCCTTCAATGCTTCGGTATTCTTCTTTTTACTCTTTTTCTTGCAATCTTCCATCACCACCACCACCAGTTCCACCGTCCTCCATCACCTTTCTCCCTCACCGTCCACCACCAGCACCAGCACCAGCACCACCTCCACCGCCACCACCAGAGACAGGAGGGAGAGACATGGTGAAGGGGAGGAGTAGGAGGAGGAGGAGGAGGAAGAGCGCGTTTTCAAGCTGAGGTAGCAAGGACCGCACGGTCTTTCTAGTGCCTGTGTCAGGTGAGGAGGAGGAGGAGGAGGAGGAGGAGGAGGAGGAGGAGGAGGAGGAGGAGGAGGAGGAGGAGGAGGAGGAGGAGGAGGAGGAGGTCATGGTTCATATAGATATAAATATAAAGCCTACATTTCACTAAAGGGCAAAAATAAAAAAAAAAGGAAGAAAGAAAAGAGGAGGAGGAGGAGGAGGAGGAGGAAAGAATCAAAGTAAAGGAAAGGAATATAGTAATGAAGAAAGATATTAATGAGTGAAAACAGAGAGAGAGAGAGAGAGAGAGAGAGAGAGAGAGAGAGAGAGAGAGAGAGAGCAAAAGTGCTTAGTAAGATATCTTGACCGACCGAGTTTCACTCACTCACTCACTCTCTCTCTCTCTCTCTCTCTCTCTCTCTAGGTAATTCCTAAAGAAAATACAACTCTTCCAAACATTTTAGCAAATTTTTATATAGGATGCATAGAAATGTATAACAGTGCATGCAATCTCCTAATATGTCTAGCCTCTCTCTAGGAGAGAGCCTTGTGCTTGGCTGTCCCTTACTTCCACTATCATGTCAACAGCCTTGGGTCAGGT
>NC_059272.1:12591411-12593911 GCF_017591435.1 Portunus trituberculatus | reverse complement strand
CTATCTATTTATTTATCTGTTTATATATAAATCAATCAAATTATCTATCTAAGGAAATACTTACATACAGAACACACCAACACTACCATATTCTCATCGTTCTCTCTCTCTCTCTCTCTCTCTCTCTCTCTCTCTCAACCCACGGATTTTCCAGCAAGACCGTGAAGGCTATTTTTTTTCACCATTTTTTTTTTTTTTTAATATAGAAGACCTTGATATGAATATTTAGGAGTCTCTGTCACTGCCATGTGTGAAGGGGGCCAGGAGGAGGAGGAGGAGGAGGAGGAGGAGGAGGAGGAGGAGGAGGAGGAGTGTGTTAGGTCAGGAAGAATGTACGAATTTACGACATGTGTGTGTGTGTGTGTGTGTGTGTGTGTGTGTGTGTGTGTGTGTGTGTGTGTGTGTGTGTGTGTGTGTTTACTCGCGAATTCTGCACCGGTAAAATGATTATGCCTTAATTTAAGGCCTTCAGTGTGGAAGGAGGCTCGAGTAGTTCCCGTACACAAAAAAAGCTCCAGGACGGACCCAAAAAACTACAGACCCATATCCCTGTTGTCAGTGGTGGGTAAAGTGTTTGAGAGGGTCGTGGCAGAGGTGGTGTGTAGCCATCTCAAGGACAATGCCCTCCTCTCAGACCAACAGTTTGGGTTCAGACCTGGAAGGTCAACCTCCGACCTAATGATGCTTCTCACCAGGCAGTGGCAGGACGCCCTCGACGACGGCAAGGACACTATAGTGGTTGCTTTGGACATAGCTGGAGCTTTTGATAAAGTATGGCACAACGGATTACTGGAAAAGCTTCGTGCTAAAGGCATCCAGGGTGGCTTGCTACGACTCCTGGGAAATTACCTGCAGGACAGAAGCCTCAAGGTGGTTGTCAACGGGCAAACATCTGAGTCCCTGCCTGTGGAGGCATCAGTGCCACAGGGTTCAATTCTTGGCCCACTCCTGTGGAATATCTACGTGGATGATCTTCTCCAGCTACTGCCAGGAGTCAAGGCCTATGCTGATGACTGCACCCTCTCCTATACCTATCCACGCCAGGACAGTGGGCGGGCTGCTGAGGCCATCAATCAGCAGCTACGAGTGATAGAGGAGTGGGGTGCTCGCTGGCAAGTGACATTCGCGCCGGAGAAGACACAGGCAATGGTTGTCTCTCGGTCCCCAGCCGCCATGGCAGCAATGGCAGGAAAGTTGTCTTTGGCGCTGCTGCTCTCCCACTCCAAGATGACGTCAAGATACTTGGAGTGGAGGTGGATCGAGGGCTGAGGTTTGACAGCCATGTCAAATCCATTGCCAAGAAAGCCTCTCACAGGATCTCCGCTCTCAGAAGGATCGCCAGTTTCCTCGACAGGAAGGGAGACTGCTGCTGTACAAGGCACAGGTGCGGCCCCACCTTGAGTACGCAGCTCTCTCCTGGATGTCCTGTGCCGCCACACACAGAAGGAGACTGGACAGCATCCAACGCCGCGCCATACGGCTAGTAGATGCTGCAATACCACCTCACCCAGAGCCTGAGCGTCCCCTTGATTCACTGGAACACCGCAGAGATGTGGCGGCGATCGTAGTGTTCCATAAGGCACAGGTGCAAAGAGTGCCACATCTGGCAGGGCTGCGTCATCCTCTGAGAGTCACCGCACGGAGCACGAGAACGGTGCTCAATGGTGGTGACGCCGTAGAGGTGCCGCGATCCCACGGGTGTCAGCATCAACGCACCTTCGCAGGACGCGTCTCCAGGATGTGGAACTTGTTCACGGCCGCGGTGCCTCACGTCCAGGAGATGAACACACACAGTGTCAAACTGATGGCACATAAGTGGAGACAGACACTGCCAACTCCTCTGACACTCTTTGTGACGTGACACTCAGTGTAGTGCAGTGCGTGAATAGTGCTAGTGAAGTGAAAAGAACAGTGCTCCATTTACATGCTGACCATCTTGTATATTATCTATTTTTAAGTCTTGTAAATATTGTAGAGAAATAGATTGTAGTACCCTTAGAATAGGTAGCACACGACAGTGCGCCTTTGGGTACATGTTCTTCTGTATAAATTATGTTTAAATAAAAAAAAAAAAAAAAAAAGAGAGAGAGAGAGAGAGAGAGAGAGAGAGAGAGAGAGAGAGAGAGAGAGAGAGAGAGAGAGAGAGAGTATACTGCACTGATAAGGTTGAGAGATATAAAGGCGCCTTACCACTGTGCTCCTCTCGCTATACTCACTCAGCACTGTGTTCCCGAGGGTGTCTGTGTCACCTCACAAAGTATTGTTCAGTAAGCGTACTTCGTTAGTGCATTTACAGTATTATAGCCTTTTTTTGCTTTTATTTCCTTTTGTTTTTCTAATTACTATTATTTTTTTTTGCGTTCTGTAATATTTCATTGGTGAGAGTTTAGGTATGGAATGTGGGGTTATGTTATGTTATGTTAGGTTATGTCGTTATGTTACGTTGTGTTGTGTTGGAGTGGGTTAGGTTAGGTTAAGTTATTTGGTTAGGTAAGGTTAT
>NC_059272.1:12581411-12586411 GCF_017591435.1 Portunus trituberculatus | reverse complement strand
AAGTAGATGATGCCAAATGAAGTGAAATGGCGAGGTAAAGTGAAATAGTGCCAAAGGTGCCAAGGTAAATCTGTAGGTGTGATGTGGAGCCAATAATGGGATCAGTGAGGCGCCGATCACAGTGAGGTAATGGGAAGTGGTTTGTAATAATAATGAATTTTGAACACACACACACACACACACACACACACACACACACACACACACACACACACACACACACACACTCTCTCTCTCTCTCTCTCTCTCTCTCTCTCTAGGTATGTCTCTGATCTTGTCCTAACAACTACAACAACAACAATAATAACAACAATAATAATAATAATAATAATAATAGTGTCTGTGATATTAGTACCGATATTATGAGTACCAATTACGATTAGCTATTACTGAGGATTGGAAGAAAGACGCAGAGGGAGAGAAGAGAATAAACAAGGTAGAGGAAAGACACGGAGAAGAAGAAATAGCATGAACAAGAACAACTAAAACAACTAAAATGAACAGAAGACCAACACAACACAACACAACACAACACAACACAACACAACACACACACACACATATAAAAATAAAGAAAAATAAAGCTATCTCTCACAACAGGATTTTTCAAGGTTAGAGAGAGAGAGAGAGAGAGAGAGAGAGAGAGAGAGAGAGAGAGAGAGAGAGAGAGAGAGAGAGAGAGAGAGAGAGAGAGAGACTTATCTGCACCAACGAACAGCGGGAGGAGGAGTTGAACGGAAAACTTATAACAACCATCTCTCAGCAAACGTTTGGTGCGTGTACCGTCCTGCAACGGAAACGGTACAGTGAACAGCTGAGAGAGTGAAGAGGAGGAGGAGGAGGAGGAGGAGGAGGAGGAGGAGGAGGAGGAGGAGGAGGAGGAGGAGGAGGAGGTGATCCGTAAGGTGATGTGGTGAGTTCTCTTCCCTTTACGTGTTGGAAGAAGAAGAAGAAGAAGAAGAAGAAGAAGAAGAAGAAGAAGAAGAAGAAGAAGAAGAAGAAGAAGAAACAACGAAACAAACGAAAAAAAAGAAGAAGAAGAAGAAGAAGAAGAAGAGGAGGAGGAGGAGGAGGAGGAGGAGGAGGAGGAGGAGGAGGAGGTAAGGATGTCGCTTGGGGGATATTCTGAACATCCTGAGGCACATATGAAGGGAAGAGAGAGAGAGAGAGAGAGAGAGAGAGAGAGAGAGAGAGAGAGAGAGAGAGAGAGAGAGAGAGGTGATCAATCGATTCAGTGGGGGCTTCCAGCGGGGAGGAGCGGGGCGGGGCGGGGCTTGTGGGAACAGCTGGTGATGAGAGGTTCAGCCAGGAAGAGCATGCAGGCAGCCAACACCGCCGCCACCATCACCACCACCACCACCACTACAGCAACATTAGCGCCTCCAGTATGCCTCGAATTTACAAGTGCTGTTCTCTCTCACCACGACACTTTTAAAAAATGTAGAAATATTGTTAACCCCTTTAGTACCATGGCGCGTTTACATATTCATTCTGATTACTATTTGGTGACTATATACAGCTTCACAAACTTATGGGAGGGATTAAAATAGTGAAGACTTTGGCCATTAATCTTCTGATCTCCGTAGACGCGTCCTAATGTCAATAAAATGGTCTAATCACACACAATACTCATGGTAAAAATGCGTCCCAGTACTGAAGGAATTAATTTGTCACCAGAACCATAAAAAGCATAATTAAAATTCCCTGTGACTTATTAATTAAAAAGGCCCATATATTGTAACGCTTTGCTCCCTCACCACAACCATTTTCAAAGGTTCTCGAGTGTTTTCCCAGTTGATCAATCTGTCACTAGAAAAAAAAAGAAAAAAAAAATCAAGAAATAAAAATAAATAAACAAATACTTTTAGACAATTAACACCACCACCACCCCCACCACCACCACTAACTCAACAACAAAACTCAACACCAACATCAACGAAACCTCACTAGACTTAACCTAACATCATCATCATCGCCACTCCCACCACCACCACTATCTTAATCTAACCTAATGAGATCACCACCATCATAACCTTAACATCTTCACGCGCACCACCAGTTTCCAGAATCAGTGACGGTGGTGGTGGTGGTGGTGACAAGTGGTGGAGGCGGATATGGTGGAGAGCGTGATGAAGGACACAACGTTGAAGTGGTGACGACAGAGTAGTAGTAATGGTAGTGGTGATAATCATTTTAGACATAATTTAGGCATAAATGGTGATGGTGATGATGATGATGGTTGTGGTGTATACAGTAGAGGCAGAGATGGTGATGAGGGGAGAGAGACAATGAAAGTGATGAAAATATAGATAATGATGGTGATGGTAGTGACAGTGGTGACCGGTAATGGTGGTGGTTGTAATGTTGTGAGAGGATGGAAGAGTGAAAGCAGCAGTGAGTAGTTGGTAGAAGAGGAGTGGAGGTGGAGGAGGCAAGAGTGACAGCGTTAGTGAAGGTGGAGGTAAAAGAGTGAAGGAGGTAGAGGTGGAAGTGGAGATGATAGTGTTAAGACAGCGAAGGAGTAGAGGTAACAGTAATGACAAAACAGTGGAGGCAGCAGTGGAGGTAATAGTGGAGGAGGTGGAGGTGGCCGCGGGTCCGCCTGGTGGCAGCTTGGCGGGCGGAAGTTAGCGGGGCCCCTCCCGTCCCGGCGGCCGCGGCTGAATAACTTAGCGGGAAGTGAAGTCCTGTCGCGGCCTGACGGGGGGAGGAAGAGAAGGAGGAGGAGGAGGAGGAGCGGAAGCAGTGACAGGAGGCAGTCGTGGTATAGGTGGTACTAGAGATAGGAGGAGGAGGAAGACGAGGAGATTGAAGCGGTAAAGAGAAGTACGATGATGATGATGATGATGATGATGATGATGATGAGGAGGAGGAAGAGGAGGAGGAGGAGGAGGAGGAGGAGGAGGAGACTGGTAATAGCTAGAGGTGATGAAACAAGAAAGGTGGAAGGATTGAAGAGGATGAAGTAGTAAAAGAACCACTTCAAAATGGAAAAGCAGCAGCAGCAGCAGCAGCAGGAGTAGGAGGTAGAGCGGGAACAGGTTGGTGGCAGAGAAAGAGGGAGAGGGAGAGGGAGAAAGAGAGGCGGTCAGTCAGTTGGAGAGAGAGAGAGAGAGAGAGAGAGAGAGAGAGAGAGAGAGAGAGAGAGAGAGAGAGAGAGAGAGAGAGAGAACCACAGGCCGTGGGAGGGGCCCCTCGACCTCCTCTCTCTCTCTCTCTCTGCAGGAGGGAGGTAGACAGGTGAGGGAAAACAGAGCTGAGAGAGAGAGGAGAGAGAGAGAGAGAGAGAGAGAGAGAGAGAGAGAGAGAGAGAGAGAGAGAGAGAGAGAGAGAGAGAGAGAGGCAGACGGGCAATGTGCAGTGCAGGGATCCTCAACATCATTTATTCATCAATGACTGGAGCCGCCACCACCACCACCATGCCTCTCTCGCCTCGGCTCTCCTAACACTGTCCTCCGTCACGCCCTCCACTCACTTCCTGCAAGACCTCCACCCACCGAAGGACACCCCGCGCCCTTCCTACTGCCGGGAGAATAGCCGGGAGACTACACGGGAAATGACCTGAGGCGGGGAACGGGAAATCACGGAGGAGGAGGAGGAGGTTTTGGGAGTATGAGTGGTGATGAGTGGCAACGCGCTGGTGGTGGTGGTGGTGGAGGATTGGGAAGGGATGGATGGGAAGGACTGTACTGGAGGAGGAGGAGGAGGAGGAGGAGGTAGAGGCTGAGGTGGTGGCGGTGGTGGTGGTGGTGGTGGTGGTGGTGGTGGTGGGAAGAAGAGGATGAGGAGGAGGAGGAGGAAGAGGGGGAGGAGAGGAGACTCAGAAGAGAGGAGAGGTAAAGAGAGGAGAGCAGAGCAGGGAGACGTCGGCTTTGCTCTGACCAGTTGGAGTGTTAGGAGGAGGAGGAGGAGGAGGAGGAGGATCGGAGGGGACACAGGGTCGGTAGGGGTAGGGGAGTAGGTAGAACGGGAAGGGAGGTGGGTGCTAGGGAGCTGCTGAGGAGGAGGAGGAGGAGGAGGAGGAGGAGGAGGAGGAGGAGGAGGAGGAGGAGGAGGAGGAGGAGGGCGGCAGCAGGAACCAGGTGTACCAGACCCTTATTGTTTGCTGTTGAGACCACTTGCTTCTCTGTCACCCTCACGCCCTACGTTTAGCACTTACTTAAGCCCCAACTCCTCCGCCTCCTCCTCCTCCTCCTCCTCCTCCTCACAGACATTCACGAGAAACGCACGCCCGCCTACCCAACTATAACCTCCAAATCATGGGTGAGGAGGAGGAGGAGGAGGAGGAGGAGGAGGAGGAGGAGGAGGAGGAGGAGGAGGAGGAGGACACACACACACACACACACACACACACACACACACACACACACAGAAGCGTCACGGAAAAACTACGCAATCTTTAAACTTACGAAGAACTGAGTAGCTGACGGAGTGGTTGACGAAGAGAGAGAGAGAGAGAGAGAGAGAGAGAGAGAGAGAGAGAGAGAGAGAGAGAGAGAGAGAATACCTCCCCACCCAAGCTTCCGTCCTATGATCTTACATCTACTCCTTTCCCCTCGTCTTCCTCCTCCTCTGCTTTCCCACACTCCCTTCTCCCCCTCCTCCCCCAATCCTTCCTTCAACTTTCATCTCACCTCCACCTCCTTTCCTGCGGACTCGACTTCCTTCTGAAACTCGACCTCCTCCTCCACCTTCTTTTCTTCCACCTGTTTAAATGCACTCTATATCTCTGTATCTCACCTTTACCCAAACTCTCTCTCTCTCTCTCTCTCAGCCATACTATACTATCATTTGCATCCATCCATTCACATCCTTCCTCTTCCTCATTCATTCTCGTCTCCTCCCCATCCACACCCTCCTCCTCCTACTCTTCTTCCTCCTCCACTCATCTCCACGCACGTCCTCCACTCTCCCATACCTCAGAAACATCTCAACCATTTACCTACTTCCCTTCCACTCCCATTTTCTCTCTCTCTCTCTCTCTCTCTCTCTCTCTCTCT
>NC_059272.1:12561411-12573911 GCF_017591435.1 Portunus trituberculatus | reverse complement strand
AACCTTCTGGTGACGCTGAAACAATCGACGTTAGTGACTCAGGAGGAGGAGGAGGAGTAGCTAGACAATTGTGAAGAGGTGGTGGTGGTGGTGGATGTGGATGATGTAAGGAGGAGGAGGAGGAGGAGGAGGAGGAGGAGGAGGAGGAGGAGGGGGAAAGTGCGACAAGTGGTGACGTAAACATAGAGGGCCTTGGGAGGAGGAGGAGGAGGAGGAGGAGGAGGTGGGAGGTAATGTTGCACTAGTGGTGAGTGACAAAATTTCTCTCCTACCACCCATTTCTCCTCCACCTCCTTTCTATACCACCTCGCAACACACACACACACACACACACACACACGAGTGCCTATTAGTCAGGTCTCTCTCTCTCTCTCTCTCTCTCTCTCTCTCTCTCTCTCTCTCTCCAAACAAATACATAAATACATTACAGTGGAGTGCGTTACACGAATTACACATCATAAATAATTACAACCTTTCACGTGCTAAAGACGCCATTATGAGTGCTGTCTGTCTTAAAGTCCATCTCAACCTAGAACTCACTCGCTCCTTGAACTGTTGCACACTCGCACCGTCGAGGCTTGGCTGGGAGGTCAGTAGCACCGTGTTCCATAAGGCGACGTGTTGAGAGATTAACTGCTGCTGATGGTGCCACGTCCTGCATTGTGACTGTACAGTAGTAGTTCCGTGGGGGCTTGGGACACACACACACACACACACACATTCTCTCTCTCTCTCTCTCTCTCTCTCCACCATCCCCCTACCACCTCAACCATCGCCACTTCCTGTCATCTGATATGTTCCCTATCCTCCCCCCTTTCCAACATTCCTCCCCAACTCCCTAACTCCTTTCCTCCCCTACCCACTATCCAGCATCGCAACACCTCCACCTTCCACTCCTCCACTAACTGGGGTAAATAACAAAGAGAAATGTGGAGAGCCTGATAATTAGTCCACAGTGAACAAAGTCATGGAAATAAAGGAAAAAAAGAGTATGTATAAATGAGGAAATAAGGATCAAACAAAGAGAGAAATAAGGAAGACATGACAATTTCTACATATTGAGTATAATTACCATGAAATTCTATCTTGTTCTTGTTGTTCATATTTTATTAATCTAGTTCACTTTTTTTTTTTTTTGCTGGTTTTCATCTATTATAATTCCTCTCTCTCTCTCTCTCTCTCTCTCATTCATATAATAATGTTGCTGCTTTGTGTCTTATGAATATAGTAAGTACATACATTACATAGAATATATACATACATCAATAGAACCGTACGTACACACACACACACACACACACACACACACACACACACACACACACACACACACACACACACACACACACACACACACACTACTAATTACCTAACCTAACAATCTTACAAATTCATTAACTGCCTATTAACTAACTTAACTAAATAACGAAACTTTGAAAAGGGAAAAGCAAAATAATAATGAAAATAAGAAGCACACACACACACACACACACACACACACACACACACACACACACACACACACACACACACACATACACAGTACAACAAATGCTCCACATCTTCACCTCACTCCACACCAGAGGCACTGTGGCAGAGGTGGCCGAGGTGGTGGTGGTGGTGGTGTGTGTGGGTGCCAACCGGACCTTATAATGTACTTCCGGTGAAAACACACACACACACACACACACACACACACACACACACACACACACACACACACACACACACACAGGGCTCTCTCTCTCTCTCTCTCTCTCTCGTAACACAAACATATTTATACAGCAAAAAATCCCCCTAAATGCTGTGATCTAACGTACATACATACATATATTCATACGCATTATACACGCATTGATTCATTCATGCACGTAGGCTACATTCGATGTTGGGCGTTCACGATCACGACGCAATTCTCTCTCTCTCTCTCTCTCTCTCTCTCTCTCTCTCTCTCTCTCTCTCCAGTTGATATATGAAATACTATGGAATGAGGAGAAGCAAAAAGAAGAGCAGGGGAGGAGGAGGAGGAGGAGGAGGAGGAGGAGGAGGAGGAGGAGGAGGAGGAGGAGGCAATAATGATCAAGTCTGATTAGCTCTCAACAATACACTTCTTCCTCTTCTTCTTCTTACTCTCCACCTCCTCCTTGTCTTCCTCCTCCTCCTTTCTTCTCCTAATTCTTCTTCTCTTTTATCTTTTTTTTTTTTTCACATCTTCAACCTTCCTCCTCCTACTCCTCTTACTCTTCCTCCTCCAACGGTTCTATATGACATGCTGAAGCAATGATGGTGGTGGTGGTGGTGGTGGTGGAGGAGGTGGAGGTGGTTATGATAATAGCAATCTGGATGAGGACTGTTAGGGAAGATAATGGGGAAGGACAGATGTGGATGTCTTCTTCGTCTTCCACTTCCTCTTCCACCTCTCTTTCTCTATCACTTTTTATCACATTTTTCCTCTTTCCTTTTCTTCCATTTCTTTTTTTATTCGTAAATGAGAGAGAGAGAGAGAGAGAGAGAGAGAGAGAGAGAGAGAGAGAGAGAGAGAGAGAGAGAGAGAGAGAGAGAGAGTGTGTGTGTCTTACAAGTTTGAACTGGTATGAGAGGGAAGGGAATATGGGAGAGGGGGAGGTAGGGAAGGAGAGAAAAACGGAGGGATGGAGAGGTGGAGGAAAGGAGAGAAGGAGAGGAGGGAGGCAAGGAGAGCTTCACCATCATTATAACTATTTGGTGTATACTGGTAGTGGTGGTGATGACTAAGGAACATTTCCCCATCTTCTCCCTCTCCCAATTGATCACCAAGCCGTCAGCATCACCATCCCTCCCTGCCTAAGTAGTCATCACCATCATCAACCACATCTATCACCATCACCTTCACCACCTCCATCACCTGTTTGTGTTCCCGCCAATAATGCAGTTATCACCACAACCAACAACACCACCACCACCACCACCACCATCATCACCTGTTTGTTCCCGCCAATAATGCAGTCATCACCACAACCAACACCACCACCACCACCACCACAGTCAACACCATTATCATCACCATCACAACAACACATAACCATTTTCACTACTACAACGACTACAACAACAACAACAACTACTACTACTACTACTACAACCACCACTATCACCACCAACATCACCACCACCACCACCACCACCACGAAGCAAATGGATCGATGTGACCACCTCAACCATGCCTCCTCCTCCTCCTCCTCCTCCTCTTCTTCTTCCTTCTCCTCCTCTTCTTCCTCTTCCTCTTCCTTCTCCTCCTCCTCCGTCAGGCAAAACCCTCAACCAGATACCTTCACAGCACGCCTCCTCCACCACTTTTCCTCCTCCTCCTCCTCCTCTTCTTCCTCCTCCTCCTCCCTATTCTTAGCCTCAGCATTCTCCTCTTTAGCCTTTTACTCTCTTCCTGATTTTTCTCATTTCTCTCTCTCTCTCTCTCTCTCTCTCTCTCTCTCTCTCTCTCTCTCTCTCTCTCGTTGATTTTTCTCCCCATCTCTCCTTTTCTTTCTTCTCTTCCTCTTCCTTCATCATCATCATCATCATCATCATCATGAAACAAAAGGAAAATATAATGAAGGAGAAATAAGAAGAAATAAGGATAAGAGAGAGAGAGAGAGAGAGAGAGAGAGAGAGAGAGAGAGAGAGAGAGAGAGAGAGAGAGAGAGAGAGAGAGAGAGAGAGAGTTATATTCATTCATTATATTCATCATTTTGTTCATTATTATTAATTGGTTAGCTTATATTATGCTCATGAGTGCTCATAGAGTTATTAATTCACCGACACACACACACACACACACACACACACACACACACACACACACACAGCTTCTTAACTTAATGAAATAAATTAAAGTAAATATATCGATGAATAAAGAATACAATATGGAAAAGGCAAACAACAACAACAACAACAATAACAAGAACAACAATCATCACATCACCTAAATCAAACTTGTCATTCACTCAAAAAAAAAAAAAAAAAAAAAAAAAAAAAAAAAAAATCATTCATGTAAAATATTTCTACAAGATGAAAGAAAAAAAAATCAACTTCCTTTCCATTGTGTGTCTCAGCAAACATTTTATTCTTTTCTATTTCTATTCTTATTTTTCCTTCCATTTTTCACAGTACGCTAAATGATGAAGGGTGACTAAACTAAATGAAAGAGTGAGCCTTTTAATCCACTATCCTTTCCGCCTTGCTCTGAAAATATAACCCCTGTAACAAAGTGGAGAGGACAGGAAGGGAAGGGATGGCTTTGCTGTTGTGACGGTATAGAGAGACGAGTGGACGAGTGAGACAGTGAAGGCGTTCCTGAAGAGAGTGTGGTGTTCTAGGTGTGGGGAATTACTAGTGGGAATTACGAGTGAGGCAGTGGAAGTGTTGCTTGAAGGAATGTGGTGTTTTAGATATGGGAATTGCGAGGTGTGGTGTGTTGGTGCTGGACGGTGCAGAGAGACGAGTGAATGAGTGATGCAGTGGAGGAGTTGCTGGAGACAATGTGGTCTTCTGGGTGCGGGGATTACTAGTGAGGTGTAGTGTGTTGCTGCTGGGACTGTGTAGTGAGACGAGTGAATGAGTGAGGCAGTGAATACGTTGCTGGAAAGAATAAGGTCTGCTGTGTGTTGGAACCATTAGTGCAGAACAGTACTGTCAAAAGCATTCTCGCTTATTGTACTCTTTATCAACGTTCTACCGTTCCTGCTGGAAAGCACTCACTAAATGTTGTTATTGAGAATGAAAAAAAAAAAAAAAAATTGACGAGTAGCTTCAGGCGCCAAAGCAAAATTGAGCAACAGTGAGTGGTTCCCAACAGTCAGCAGTCTCGTACACGTACGAGACCTAAGTCTTTCCTGGGTACTCGTCCCCTCTCCCCTCTCTTTGCCTTCATAGAACATGGCCAGTTTCTGCTCTCTCTCTCTCTCTCTCTCTCTCGTGTGTGTGTGTGTGTGTGTGTGTGTGTGTGTGTGTGTGTGTGTGTGTGTGTGTTCCATGTCTTTTCACGTACCTTTATGATCTAGGCTGCGTACTCCCAGGGGTATGTGGACAACACAGGTGTAGAGGATACACTTCTGTTTTGTTTCCTTTTCCCTACAGGAGTTGCCATTAGAAAGACTTAGGAGCGAGCAATCTCAAGTCACCAGTAGCATCAAGATCAGGATTGACACTACTAATACTAATACATTTTGTTAAGCTATGGAGCATTATGCAACATTACCTCTCCCTCCCATACTACTATGGTCTGCTATGCTACATTATGCTACACCATCTTCCCATCCCATACAAACAAACAACGGTAATGCCTTATAATGTTACGCTATGCCGCCTCCTTTCCCTACGACTCCGTTTAAGGAAAGGTTCTTCAATGCACTTCCATACCTAAATCGCGGACTCTTTAATATGCCTTCACTTCTGTTTGTTTTGTTTAGTTTTCTTGCCTCTTTACTGTGCCTTCTTCTGTTACTCGGGGGGAAAAAACATCGCCTGAGCGAACTTTTTCAGAAACTATGCAAAAACCTCAACACAAGATTATAAGTTTTAAATATGTATATGTAAATAAAGATGCTAAATATGTTAATTAATCTTGATTCTTCTTTAACCGAGGAAAGGCCACAGACCTCCAACGGGATGATATATTCAGAAAGTATGAAAAACAGAGAACACTTAACTAAGAAATAAGAATAAAATAAAACAAAGTAAAACAAATGAATAAAAGCTCAAGAAAATGATAAGAGTTTGAATAAAAGAAAAAAAAAAGTGGAATTAATGTGACTTGAAACACAACCTTTAAAACAGCGAAGGAAAAAATAATAATTAATAAAAATAAAGAAAATCAAAAGAATAAAGACTCCAATACTTTCCTTGCATACAAATCTTCCCCTCCTATACAAAGAATAAATAAATGAATATATAAAAACAAGCAAAATAAAAAAAGGGCGCAAATCTACACAATAAGACTTCTGTTCAAAGAGAGAGAGAGAGAGAGAGAGAGAGAGAGAGAGAGAGAGAGAGAGAGAGAGAGAGAGAGAGAGAGAGAGAGAGAGACTTAACGTATCTCTACACTATATGGCAGAAGTAAAACGAACTGATGATGACGATGATGATGGTGGTGATGATGATGCTGAAAAAAGTCAAGAACAGAGTATCAGTGAGGAATGGGGTGTTTATAATGACGATGGAGGTCAGAGGAGGAGGAGGAGGAGGAGGAGGAGGAGGAGGAGGAGGAGGAGGAGGAGGAGGAAAGAGAAAGAGAAAGAAGAAGAAGAAGAAGAAGAAGAAGAAGAAGAAGAAGAAGGAGGAGGAGGAGGAGGAGGAGGAGGAGGAGGAGGAGGAGGAGGAGGAGGAGGAGGAGGAGGAGGAGGAGGAGGAGGAGGAGGAGGAGGAGGAGGAGGACGAGGAAGAATGATAATAGAAAGATTCATTTTACTATACAGGAACACAAATAAACGCAAGGGAAGGACAACAGCAGCAGACATGTTGGCCCTTACGAGAAGAAATGGTGGTGGTGGTGGTGGTGGTGGTGGTGGAGTGAAGAAATGAAACGTTAGAAAATTAGAAGTAAAAAAAATGATGTTAATAGTAATGATAATAATAGTAGGTGATGGTGGTAGTCATTGTGAAATAGGCAGGAAATGTAATAATCAAAAGAAGTAATAATGATAATGATGATGATGATAATGATGATGATGATGATGATGATGATGTTGATGGTAATGATGACGGATATCAAACTAATAAAGAAACAGACACGTGATAATGATGAAAACTGGCAATAAGCGACGATGCTACAATGAAACCAGCAGAAACAGTAGTAGTAGTAGTAGTAGTAGTAGTAGTAGTAGTAGTAGTAGTAGTAGTAGCAGTAGCAGTAGCATCACCACCACCAAACCCCATCAACACCACCACTAACTCCAGACCAGTAGTGGCAGCAGAAGCAAGAGCAAGAGGAGGAGGAGGAGGAGGAGGAGGAGGAGGAGGAGTGGCAGAAGTGGCTGGTGGTGGTGGTGGTGGTGGTCTGTATTGATCGTCCCTTCCCGCTGCTGCTGCTGCTGCTGTGGGCCAAACCAGCCAAACCACCAAAGGGGCGTACACACACACACACACACACACACACACACACACACACACACACACCAGCGGCCTCACACCTCTCCTGCTCCCGTCACTCCCCCCCCCTCTCTCTCTCTCTCTCTCTCTCTCTCTCTCTCTCTCCAGTTTAGTGTCATCATACCGGGAGAGGCTCAGCAATAGCAGCAGCAGCAGCAGCAGGAGGAGGAGGAGGAGGAGGAGGAGGAGCCGGTGGTGGTGGTGAGTTCAGGAGAGGTGGTAATGGGACTGGGGTGGATGGATGGATGGAGGAGGTGGAAGACTGGAGTGGGAGAATAAGGGGTACCGCACACACACACACACACACACACACACACTGTACGCTCCACCGCACGGAGTTCAACGGTCGTACGCAATTCCTCATGTTTGCACACACACACACACACACACACACACACACACACACACACAACATAGGTAAATTAGGTTGTATTTGTTGTTGTTGTTATTATAATTATTATTATTGTCATTATTATTATTATTATTATTATTATTATTATTATTATTATCATTATTATTATTATTGTTATTATCATTATCATCATCATCATCATTAGTGTCATCGCCAATGATCACGAATAATTGTAAGAAGAGGAGAGATGCTTAATCAACTTTCTCTCTCTCTCTCTCTCTCTCTCTCTCTCTCTCTCTCAATGTGTATGTACGTACGCCGCGCAACAAGTACCGGTGTTGCGTCATGCGGTCACACACACACACACACACACACACACACACACACACACACACACACACACACACACACACACACACACACACACACACTAATTGACATTGTTTATCTACATGAATATTTTTTAATTTTTCTTATCATTTCTATTTCATATTTCCTGTCTTGCAATCTATTCACCTTCTTGGTTTTTGTATTTATTTATTCTATTATATATTTTTTTAGAAATTAATAAAGTACGCACATAAAAAAGTGGTGGTGGTGGTGGTGGTGAGAACAAAAGAAGATAAGAAAAAAAAGAGGGAAGCTTCAAGAGGCTGTCAGGCCTATACGTGGCAATTCCAGTAAGGGCAAAGCTACTTAATTCCATCTATCATCCCCACTCATAAATCTATCCAATCTTCTTTTAAAGCTCCCTATTGACTCAGCACTAACATGGTGGTGGTGGTGGTGGTGGTGATGTCAATACGTCTCCCTTTACACACACAAATTAGCAAATAAATAATAAATAAATAAATAAGAAAAAAGATCAGTGAAATGTAATAACAGGAAAATGAATAAAATAAGCAATAAATGCATAAAACTGTATAACAATGACGATGGTCGCTGATGATGACATTATAGTGATGCTGCGGCTTCCATCTACACTCCACCGCACCATCTACCCTCTTCATCCACTACTACCACCACCACCACCATCACCACACTACCTTCCCATCTCCCTCGCTCCACATTTAGACAAACCCCTACATAAACAGAAAAAAACCACTCATCCACACACTCTTTCACTTTCCACACTTTCCACCATCGTCCACCAGTTGTCTCCACTCAACCTTCCACTTCTACATACAGACACCACTATTGAATACATAGAAGAAGTCCGCCTCTACTCCACACACCATTTATAACGTTCCACTATTTCCTCATCCCTCTTTCCACCTTCCTCCACTAATTCCTCCACCTATAAATACCTCCACTTAATCCCTTCAGTACCATGACACGTTTTCGTACTTATTTTGCTTACCATTCGGCGATTTTATGCAGGTTCAGAAACTCATATGTGGATTACAATGGTGAAGACTCTGGCCATTAATCTTCCGACCTTCATAAACCCTTCCTAATGTAAGTAAAATTGTCTAATCACATCCATACCTCATGGTAAAAATGCGTCCCAGTACTAAAGGGATTGATAAATAGAAAAAAAAAAAAAAAAAAAAATCCAGACTTCCTCCACACACTCTCCCACCTGCCACTAACTTCTCGACAACTGAAGAAAAATTGAGTAAATTAATAAAACTTCCACATAAACATAGAACTCTAAATATACAACGCCCACCAAACATCCCCCCCCCCTCTCCCTCTCATACCATTCCAAGAGGGGTCTACTCCTGCTGGTCACTGGTCACACACACACTTGTCTTGCCTGTCTGCCGTCCCAGGTTCGAATCCCGACGAATTATTCTTTTTTTTTTTTCATTTCTTATTGTTATTTATGAAGAAGAGGATGAAGAAGAAGAAGAAGAAGAAGAACAACAACAACAACAACAACAACAACAACAACAACAACAACAACAACAAGATGAACAAGAGCAAGAAGAACAAGAACAAGATGAAGATGAAGAAGATGGTGGTGGTGGTGGTGGTGGTGGTGGTGGTGGTGGTGGTGGTGGTGGTGGTGGTGGTGGTGATGATGATGATGATGATGATGATGATGATGATGATGATGATGATGATGATGAGAGAGAGAGAGAGAGAGAGAGAGAGAGAGAGAGAGAGAGAGAGAGAGAGAGAGAGAGAGAGAGAGAAGAGAAATTATGATGATTAGTAAATGTAGAAACAATAATTATGATAGCAACAACAATAGTGGTGGTGGTGGTGGTGGTGGTGGTGGCGGTGAAAGTAGCCAAAAGGAAAGAGGAAACCAAAGGAAAGAAATCAACAAAACCACAGGGAGGAGGAGGAGGAGGAGGAGGAGGAGGAGGAGGAGGAGGAGGAGGAGGAGGTGGTGGTGGTGGTATTGAGTGGCTGGAAGGGTGCCATATCCTAACGGAGGAGGAGGAGGAGGAGGAGGAGGAGGAGGAGGAGGAGGAGGAGGAGGAGGAGGAGGAGGAGGAGGAGGAGGAGGAGGAGGAAGGACACAATGAAGGGAATGGAAGGGAAGGTGGAAAGAGGGTCAGAGAGTAAGAGGAGGAGGACGAGGAGTACAAGGAAGATGAAGACAAGGAGGAGGAGGAGGGGCAGGAGGAGGAGGAGGAGGAGGAGGAGGAGGAGGAGGAAGGAGGAAAGACAATAATAAGGAAGTAGAAGGAAAGATAAAACACAGAAGAGGAAGAAGAGGAGGACAAGGAAGGGGAGAAAGAAGAGAAAGACGAAGAACAGATGAGATGAGAAAACAAAGAAGAAAAAATAGGGAATGAAAAATGAAAAATGAAGAAAAAGAAAAATAAACAAAAACGAAAAACAAAAAAAAAAAAAAAAAAAAAAAACAAAAACAAGAATAAAACAAAAAAAAAAAAAAAAAAAAAAGAATAAGAGTAACAGGAAGAGGAAGAGGAAGACGATTCACACGGTAATGAAGATGAGTGAAAAAAGCGAGAGAGGCCTGGAATGATTCACTTGGCTGGAATGAGTGCCTGGAACGGAGCCAGCAAGCCAAGGTGTCTGGAATAAGGAGGGTCTGGAAACGTGCCACACTCAGAGGGAAGCGAAAGGTGTGTGTGTGTGTGTGTGTGTGTGTGTGTGTGTGTGTGTGTGTGTGTGTGTGTGTGTGTGTGTGTGTGTGTGTGTGTGTGTGTGTGAGGTTTTTGGAAGGAGAGGGAAAAGAGAGAGAGAGCATAAACATTACGAAGAAAGGAGAGAGAGAGAGAGAGAGAGAGAGAGAGAGAGAGAGAGAGAGAGAGAGAGAGAGAGAGAGAGAGAGAGAGAGAGAGAGAGAGAGAGAGAGAGAGAGAGAGAGAGAGAGAGAGAGATGTAAACAAAGGAAACTAACAAAAAATGATACAAAAAGAAGTAGTAGTAGTAGTAGTAGTAGTAGTAGTAGAAACAATAGTAGTAATAGTAGTAACAGTAATAGTAAGAAAAACAGTAACAACAACAACAACAACAACAACAACACCATCAACAACAACAACAGCACCATTACTTCACCTGCAATTATGAGTCACCAGGTTATCAACAAAGCTGAGAGTGAGTAATCGAGTGAATGAGTTCCTTTGTTTCTTCATGAGTGAGTGAGAATGAATAAAGTCGTGAGTTCGTTTCTTAGTGAGTGAGTGAGTGAGTGAGTGAGTGAGTGAGTGAGTGAGTTTGAAAGAGTCAGTGAATGCGATGAACAAGAGTTATTTACCTGGAGAGAGAGAGAGAGAGAGAGAGAGAGAGAGAGAGAGAGAGAGAGAGAGAGAGAGAGAGAGAGAGAGAGAGAGAGAGAGAGAGAGAGAGAGAGAGAGAGAGAGAGAGAGAGAGAGAGAGCCAGAAGGTGTCCAGAGCTAATACTTGAGAGGTGCCACACACACACACACACACACAGAGAGAGAGAGAGAGAGAGAGAGAGAGAGAGAGAGAGAGAGAGAGAGAGAGCGTCTGTGTATTACCGGAGTGTGACGGAAGAGACAGGGCTGGAGCAATGCCAACTCTCTCTCTCTCTCTCTCTCTCTCTCAGATGCACCTGTTTCTTTCTACAATATAGTTTATATCTGTGTGTGTGTGTGTGTGTGTGTGTGTGTGTGTGTGTGTGTGTGTGTGTGTGTGTGTGTGTGTGTGTGTGTGTGTGTGTGTGTGTGTGTGTGTGTGTGTTTTGTACGTTTATAGGGCATATTATTATCATTCACTCTGTTATTCACCTTTCATTCATTATATACTACCTACGAGCACTATTTCTTCACTCGCTCTCTGAATAGTCATCTACTTAAGCTGCACTCCTTTGGTCATCATTCATTCACCATTCACTTCATTCATCATACTATTCTCATTCCTTCAGTCCCTTTAATGGTCCACCTCTTCATTTATTCATCCATTCATTCACCTGTCAATCCCTCGCCTCACTCCCTCCCTTCATCTATTATTCATGATCTTAATTAATCTATTCATTCCTTCACATATATGTCTCACTTCACATCATTCATATAAGTAATTCATTGTCTTATTCATCTTTGTGTCTTCCTCATTTTATTCCTTCACTCATTCATTCGTCATTCATCTATTCATACACATTCACTTATCATTCATCTTCAGTTTTATCTTTTTTTTCTTCCTTCTTATTCATCTATTTTATCAATCAATTTCTTTATTCATCAACTTATTCATTTCACAGTTTATTCACTCCGTTCTTCTTACTCAAGATATCTATCCAACAATTCTTTCATCTATTCACTGATCTTAGTTATCTATTCATAAGCTTTCTCTTTATTCATTCATTCAGTTGTGGCTTTCATTTTTTCTTATATCTCTTAGTCACATTACTCATTCACTTAACTTTTCTTTCTATCAATTTCTTCATCCATTCTTTCGTGTCCCACTGTCCCTACTTCTTTATTGTTATTAATCTTTTCCATCTATTTACTGTTCCATTTATTCACTTCATCCACTCAACTTTCTTCTCTTTATCTTTTTCATTTCCTTATCCAACCTACTTGTCAAACTCGTTCAATTTCTTCACTTCTATATTCATTCATTTTTCTTTCTCTCCCAATCT
>NC_059272.1:12548911-12551411 GCF_017591435.1 Portunus trituberculatus | reverse complement strand
TCGAAAGTAAATTGAGAGCAAGAAAGGAGGAGGAGGAGGAGGAGGAGGAGGAATAGGAGGAGGAGGAGGAGGAGGAGGAGGAGGAGGAGGAGGAGGAGGAGGAGGAGGAGGAGAGAGGAGGAGGAGGAGGAGGAGGAGGAGGAGGAGGAGGAGGAGGAGGAGGAGGAGAGTTACTGTTATTGCTTTCATTGCTACTGCTGCTACTAAAAAAAAAAAAAAAATAAGAACTACTTCTACTACTACTACTACTACTACTACTATTACTACCGACGTTATCTCTATTAAATCAGAGTTCAAAAAGACAATTGTGTGTGTGTGTGTGTGCAAAAGTGACAGGTGTAGCATCAAGTCACCTGACAGTCCACACACACACAACACACACACACACACACACACACACACACACACACACACACACACACACACACACACACACACTGTCAGAGAGAGAGAGAGAGAGAGAGAGAGAGAGAGAGAGAGAGAGAGAGAGAGAGAGAGAGAGAGAGAGAGAGAGAGAGAGAGAGAGCCGACGCCCGTTTTCTTTACAACAACAGCATGGTTACCCTTTTGTTTCATTCCTCGTTTTCTTTCATGTGAAAAATTATTATAGTTGTAAAATTTTCAGTGACATATACGAGTACCATGAGGAGGAGAGTGTGTTTTGTGTCAGCTCGCTCTCTCTCTCTCTCTCTCTCTCTCTCTCTCTCTCTCTCTCTCGTTAGTAGCAACCTGTACTATTTTGGATTGAGTTGTTTTCTCACTTTGACTTTTTTTTCACAAGTCACGGACAATATAAGGCAGATTTTTACTAATACTTTGTTTCTCTAGTGGAAAATCCTTATTAAGTTACCTGTAGCATCAAGAAGACCCTTGAAAATTCCAATAACTTCCATTAGTCTCTATCAAACTTTGAAGAGAATCATGGCAATGACTTAGAAAATCCTAAGAACTTGATGAAAATACACTTGACAATCCCATTAGAACCTTTTAAATTGTCACTTGAATCAATCACGAGAACACCCTTGAAAATTAACTTCCACTGGAGACTTCAAATATCACTGGAAACATGAAAACAATACCTGAAAACACAAATAAATTCCACCACCGTCTTTGAACCTTTCATTAGTAACTAAAACACTCTTGAAAACTCCAATGACTCCTATTAAAGCTTGCGGAACTATGCCTGGAACCATGGAAACACAAAAACTTCCAGTGGAACCTAATGAACATTACCGTCACCTGAACAATGATAGCGGTCTTTAATAAAGCAATGTTTTCCACAAAATCATCTCGAACAATCTTGAGAAACTTACAACTACAACTTTCACTACAATCTGTTAAACTATACTGTTAACTGAATAATGAAAACGATCATTAATACATATATATTATATATATATATATATATATATATATATATATATATATATATATATATATATATATATATATAGATAGATAGATAGATAGATAGATAGATAGATAGATAGATAGATAGATAGATAGATAGATTCATTCCAATAGAGCCTCTTCAACCATCTGTAGAAACATGAGAACAATTACTAAGGGACAGCTGCGTGTAGGCCTAATGAGTTCTTGGAGCTTCTCTTATTCTATTATGTTCTTATCACCTTCATGCATTGATTATTATTTTATTAGAATCACGTATTTAACTCTGCACAAACAACGTGGTAAGTGAATCTTCCAGTCATCTAACGCTCGATTAGCGAACCATCACCTTAATTTTTCCCATCTATAAAACTTTTTATCTTAAGTTGTACCTAAGATGAACTCGTTAATCATAATCCTCTCCTAATTAGTGTCAACCTGGTTACTAAGCCTATTCCAGTCATTTATCACTTGATTTGCAAACTAATATGTTCTTTTCTCCTTTCTGTAAAAACTAACTTTGTATATCAAGCATGATCCCGTTAGTTATAATCCTATATTGCTTACTACTAACTCCCATAATTCTGTTACATTACTCCTGTCATGTCCCTTATGCCAATTAAGCACTTCTATCAGACTTCCTCAATCGTGCTGCTATGTGGCATTAATAATTGTAAGTATTCCTAAGGCTTGATTAAGAGGGGATGCGATAGAGGTCTTCAAGTGGTACAGGGATATGACAAGCATGACAGAAGCAAAATTCTCAGAGTCAGCCATCAGGAGAGGACAAGAAATAATAGGTTCAAACAAGCCAAAGTTGAATTTACAAGAGAAAGGAATGAATCAGTTCAGGATATTAGTGCCGCGTCATTAGGGAACTTGATAGAGTTTGATTTAAAAGAGAGAGAGGGAGAGATAAGTGAGAACGGTACGAAATGGTTCTCAAATAGTATTATACAGAAGATGAACGGAACAGACTCAGTTACCGGCTTATTAGTGTCGAGTCATTAATCAAGGAGTCGCAAAATAAGATAAGATATAATTGATGAAAAGGGATGATGACTGGCTATAAAGTAGGGCAAGCATGTTTCATAAAAGAACAATCCCCGTG
>NC_059272.1:12538911-12541411 GCF_017591435.1 Portunus trituberculatus | reverse complement strand
AAATTACAGTTCTTCCACATCACAATAATTAACAGATTACATTTTTTCATCACATTATCGTTGTTGTTTTCTTAGCGTTCATCTTCCTATTCCTTTCCTTTCTTTTTATTCTTCTTTTATCGGTTTTACTCTTTTTTTTCTTCATTTTTGCTTTAGCTTGTTTTTTTTCCCAATTTTTGCTCTCTCTCTCTCTCTCTATCTCTCTCTTGATACTTTTCTTTCCTCCTCGGTAAAGAAAAGGAGAAAAAACCAAGGCCAGTACAATAATTTCTTTTCTTTCCCCTTTCGGTTTTAATAAGTTAATATCTTTTCAATATCCAACACGAAAGATAAAATAAATAAATAAAGATATCTCCACTAACCTCTCTGACCTAATGTGACCTACATGTTATAGGTCAGGATGAGACAAAATAAAAAAGAGCACTTAATACTCGTATAATACTTACAATCTTTCCTTTACATTTCCATGGTTTAGTAAGTTAATAGATAATGTTACCTTACCCTGACTGTTCCCCACCACCTCACCCCCGCCACACAGGTCAACGCTAATCAGGTCACGCGGCGTATAAATAATAATAATAATAATAATAATAATAATAATAATAATAATAATAATAATAATAACAACAACAATAATAACAATAATAATAATAATAATAATAATAATAGTAGTAGTAGTAGTAGTAGTAACAGAAAAAAAAAACCCAACAACAACAATAGTAATAATAACAACAAAATCCCGCCCGAACAGGGACTCGAACCCTGGACCCTTAGGTTAAAAGCCTAATGCTCTACCGACTGAGCTATCCGGGCGCTGATGAGAGAGGCAGGGGGAGGGGGAGGAGTCCTTGTGTGTTAGTCTATATATTTTTTTATTTACTTTTTTTTTTTTTTACGCAGGAGACCAGCCAAGGAAAAAAAAAAATTAGAATAAAAAGACCCACTTGAGTGCTGGTTCCCTAAAGAAAAGTAAAGAGTTATCCAAAATTAAGGAACAAATGTCTTGAAACCTCCCTCTTAAAAGAAGCCAAGTCGTAGGAAGACGGAAATGCTAAAGCAGATAAGGAGTTCCAGAGTTTACCAGAGAAAGGTATGAATGATTGAGAGTACTGGTTAACTCTTGTATTAGCGAATTGGACAGAATATGGATGAAATGAATAAGAAATCCTTGTGCAGCGAAGGCGCAGGAGGAGGGGAGGCATGCAGTTAGCAAGATCAATAGAACAGTTAGCATGAAAATAGCGATAAAAGATAGAAAGAGATGCAACATTTCAGCGGTGAGAAAGAGGCTGAAGACAATTAGTGAGAGGAAGGGAGTTGATGAGACGAAAAGTTTTTGATTTCACCCTATCTAATAAAACTGTGAATGGAATCCCCCTAAACATGCGAAGAGTACTCCATACAAGGACGGATAAGGCCATTGTACAGAGTTAGCAGTTGGAGGGACGAGAAAAAACTGGAGACGCCTCAGAACGCCTAACTTCATAGAAGCTGTTTTAGCAAGAGATGAGATGTGAAGTTTTCAGTTAAGGTTATGAGTAAAGGACAGACCGAGGTAATTCAGTGTGGAAGAGGGAGACAGTTGAGTCATTGAAGAAGAGGGGATAGTTGTCTAGAAGGTTGTGTCGAGTTGATAGATGGAGGAATTGAGTTTTTGAGGCATTGAAAACTACTACATTTTCTCTGCCCCAATCAGAAATATTAGAAAGATCAGAAGTCAGGCGTTCTGTGGCGTTCCTGCGTGATCTGTTGACTTTTTGAAGGGTTGGTCGTCTCTGAAAGGACGTGGAAAGATGTAGGGTGGTATCATCAGCGTAGGAGTGGATAAGGCAAGAAGTTTGGTTAAGAAGATCATTAATAAATAACAGAAATAGAGTGGGTGACAGGACATCAGAACCCTGAGGAACACAACTATAAATAGATTTAAGAGAAGAACAGTGGCCGTCTACCACAGCAGCAATAGAACGGTTGGAAAGGAAACTTGAAATAAAGTTGCAGAGAAGGATTGAAACCGTAGGAGAGCAATTTGGAAATCAAAACTTTGTGCCAGACTCTATCAAAAGCTTTTGATATGTCTAACGCGACAGCAAAAGTTTCACATAAATCTCTAAAAGAGGATGACCAAGACTCAGTAAGAAAAGCCAGAAGATCACCAGTAGAAATCTTGTTTGTATCAGTGACCTTCTTTTGAAGCGCCTTTGGTATTTAATCAGGGTTGTTATTTTGACAGGCCTTGAATGATGAATTCCGCTGCTATTTTGAAAGACTTTGGACATTCACTAGCGTTCTAATTTGAAACACTTTGCCTTTCATGACTATTGTTATTTTGAAACACTTCGAGCTTCAGATATCATCAATGTTATAATAATGAACTACAACTGGCTTAGTGTTCTTCTTTTGCAACAGTGGGAGTTAATACGTATTCTCATTTTCAAATGGTGTTTATTTAATGTTCTTACATTGAAAAAAAAAAAAAAAAAAAAAAAAAAAAAACTGCCTC